>NC_090817.1:122436319-122736319 GCF_000390325.3 Nicotiana tomentosiformis | reverse complement strand
ATTATAGAAACAACCACAAGATGATAATCCAAATTAACGAAGATGTAAATAATAAACGTTAATAATCATATCAACCACAACCCTAGAACTAGAGTGCTTAGCCACTCAAGTTCGTAGTAACAATTTTTCAAGTATTTTGCATAAACAAATTACAAAAAAAAGAAAAATGAATGAAGAACTAGATAATTTTCTCCTCCAAAAGTTGTTCCACGTGATGTTCTTGCCTCGGGTAGCAAAAGCTCCTCTAACAATGGTGTTTAATGACTATTTATACGTGTAGGAAAAAAGTCTAAACGAAATAACCAAGTCCAAAATAAAAAAGGATATAAAATAGGCTTTAAAACCCGGAACACCCTCGCTACAGGCCTCGTGGCGCGAGGCAAAACTCGAGCTTCATCTCACTGTAGCCCGTGCGACGCAAGCTCTGTCTTGCGCTTTAATCCTCACCTCGCCTGCTCTAACGCGAGCAAAGTAGCTTGCTACGCCTGCTGCTGCTTCGATTCAATTTTGTTGCCTAACATTTCCAATTCACGCTTTTGTTTCTTTTTTCAATTGTTCTTTTTGTCTTATTTTGATTTGTCTCTTTTGTCTTCCTTTGTAATGTTAAATTTTAATCCTTATATATCCACTAATTAAATAATCATAACTCCATTCTTGTAGTGTATAAAATACACATAAAATTTCTACTTTGCTCCCAATTTCGTCTTCAACGTACCTTCACATAAAATAAACAAAAATTAAGCACAAATATAGTATAGTTTATCATTAATGCCACAAAATGTAAGGTAAGTAATGTACTAAAAATATGAAATTATAGCCAAACATCACTACCCCTCACTTAAACGTTGCTCGTCCTCGAGCAATCAAACTATACTTTATATAGACACGACCTTTTTAATCAATTCTCCTAACTCATCACACCAAGAATCTTTAAAATAGACTAAGCACAAGGGTGTAACATCTTCACCTCAAGATTTGATTCACAAGTACCATGCTTTATTCACCACTCACTCAGTTACTCTAACATAGAGGTCAATGACATTATTACCTTTCCTTCATGAATCAAGTGCCCTCACACAACAAAAGAGAGTAGTTCTACAAACATTAAAATTTAAGAACAATTAGGAACTCAAGATAGGAAGAATTCACTCACTCTCAGAAATAACATTCATATGCCACAAAAGATGCACAATCGGCTTGCCCGTAGTGTACTACTCTACTAATCGAGTCCATTTAGTCAAGGATCAAGTATGACTTTAATTGGTTGTAATGTAGGTTGTGGGTTGGGTAGGATACATTTGGATATAAGAGTGACTACACCTCCCTAAGCACTTTAATACATATACTTTAACATCCAAACCCCATACTTATGTCAAACCAAACTCCACCATCACATCAATGTATATTACTCCATACTTCTTTTAAGCACAATTACATCAAGAGTCACTACTATCAAGGAATATTTTTCACAACAATACAACTATCTATATATATATATATATATATATATATATATATATATATATATATATATATATATATATATATATATATATATATATATATATATATTTTTTTTTTTCTTTTTCTTTTTCAATTCACGTGGCTCTTACTTTTTCAAAACAGTGGACCTTTCTCCTTATTTCATTAGTTCTGCTCAAAAGCCAAAGCAACCACCTCACACTTAAACTTTTACAAAGTTCATTACAATTCAAGTGCTCATGAGAGGTTAAAAGGTTCAAATAGATGGTTAATTCAAATAAATGGGTAAGGCTTGTAATGTGATTGCCAAAGAAATAGGATTACAGGCTCAAAGGGGTTAACTACAATATATAACAATTAGGCGGGTAAAATATATATATCTGGCTCAATAAAGAAACGCCTATATCACTTCCAAGACTGAACAAAACTACTATTTCGCTTTGCAAACACACGGGGCATGTTCTAGACATCAAATGCAATGCACTGAATAACACACAAACCTCACATACACATGGCATATAACTCACTTAGGATCGAACTCATCAAGACACTCTAGTCAAAGCAGTTAAGAAAATTTAAGATCATACAATTTAAGGTACTTATACAAGAGTCAAAAATTGAGCCTAAGCGTCACAGCCAAAGTACTCACTATTCTCAAGGCATAACAAAGTCAAGAGATATTTCTTCAATTCAATTCATCTCACAATGGCTCCTACTCCTAAAAAAATAAAACTAACTACACCCGGTTCAAATAAAACTCTTGGAAAAGAACTGTGGCACAAAGAAAAATCAAGGGGGAATTACTACACTACATACAAAGAAAATCTTTTTGTCCTTTTTCCTTAGACTTAAATCTCTCAAGAAAACTATCTAGGAAATCCATCGTCGGGAAAAGTCAAAATTTTCTACTTTTTTTTTCAATTTTTTTCATAGCTACTAAAATACTAAAACACTACACAACTACGAAAACAAAAATAAGAAGTTAACATTTTTCTAACATCCTACTACTAATTATCTAGAGAATTATCCCACCCCACACTTAAAAGAGTGCAGTGTCCCCAATGCACAAATAAAGCAAAACAATAACGAGGGTGGACAAGAAATTTCCTTAAAAGCCAAAGGCCGGAGCAATAGCGGCTCATGGGGCACTCAGACTTCCCCCAGGCATGGTCCTTTGTAAGGACCCGACTAGTTGTTTTAAGAATTTATGCCTCATTCAGTGACTTAAGGTCTCTAGCAGCTTCGCAATATGCATTATGACCTGCGGGTGTAGTCGAGTTTGATTTACTAAAGATTAAAAATTAAATAAAAAAAACAATCCTTATTTAGAAGCTTAAATGGAAAGAGTGGTCCGGAGAGTTGACTTTTGAGTAAACGACTACGGAATGGAATTTTGATAATGTCAATAGCTCCGTATGGTGATTTTGGACTTAGGAGCGTATCCGGAAAATTATTTGGAGGTCCGTAGTGGAAGAAAGCTTGAAATGGCGAAAGTCGAATTTTCGGGAAGTTTGACCGGAGGTTGACATTTTGATATCTGGGTCGAAATCCAGTTTTGAAAAATTTCATAGGTCCGTTATGTCATTTATGACTTGTGTGCAAAATTTAAGGTCAATCGGACTTAAATTTGATAGGTTTCGGCGTCGAATGTAGAAGTTAAAATTTCTTAGTTTCATTAAGCTTGAATTGGGGTATGATTCGTTATTTTAGCGTTGTTTGATGTGATTTGAGGTTTCGACTAAGTCCGTAATAGGTTTTGAGACTTGTTGGTATGCTCGGACGGGGTACCGAGTAGCTCAGGTGAGTTTCGGGGTGGTTTCAGACCATTTCTAGTTGCTGGTTTTTGGCTACAGAGGTATGCATCGCGATCGCGAAGAGTAATTTTGCTATTTGGAGACTGTGAATCGCGATCGCGGAAGCCTTTTCGCGATCGCGTCGAGGAAACTCCCGCCGCACTGGCCCGACTTTGGAAGATCATATCTCGTAATCTATAAGGAATTTGGAGATGATCCAAAAATTAAAGTTCTAGTTCTTTGTGTCTAGTTTTCAGAAAGGTAAATCATTTTTAATTTGGAGGTGTGTACAAGAAGATATGGTTTGGAAATCTCTATTGCATAGGGCTGATTTTGGGAGATTATAACTCGAAATCTATAAAGAACTGGGAGATGAAAAACAAATGAAAGTTATAGCTCTTGGAGTCTAGGTTTCAGAAAGTTAAACCATTCATCATTTGGAGTTATATACAAATATTTATGACCATTATACTAGAGGCTGTATGGAAGAGTTGGGGAATTTGTTCTTCGCGATCGCGATTGGTTTTCCGCGATCGCAAAGAGCAATTTTGGGGCTGAAATATTTTGTGCTTTGCGATCGCGAAGCATTTTCCACAATCGCGAAGAGTAAATACCTGGGCAGTAGCTATATTTTGAGGTTTCAGCCATTTTTAACATATATGGATCTCGGATTGAAACGATTTTTGAGGCGGTTTTCACCATATGGATTGGGGTAAGTGTTCTATATCCTAAAGTGTTTATATTTCATGAATCTATGATTATATTCATCATTTAATTCAGATTTTAATGGAAGAAATCAAGATTTTTGTAAAAATCTTCCAAAAACGAAAATTTAAGATTTGGAGGTCGAGTTGTTATTGGAATTCGATAAAATTGGTATGGTTGAACTCGTATCGGAATGGGTGTTCGGATTTCATGAAAAGTTATGTCCAGGTTCCGAGGAGCGGGCCCCGCGTTGACTATTGTTGACATTTTGGATTAAATTTTTAAGTCGACGTATTATTATCCAGAATTATTTTCGATGAATTTTAATAAAGTTATACAATTAATTTGGATAGATTTGAGCGGTCCGGAGGTCAATTCAAGCAAGAAGGCGATTTTGGAATATTGGCATAACTTCAAAAAGATAAGTGTCTTGCTTAACCTCGAGTGGGGAAAATACCCCTTAGGCATTGAGTATTATGTGCAAATTATGTAATTGAAAATCATGTACGCGAGGTGACGAGTACGTACTTGGTTTATCTGTGCAAATTTTGTTGATTAAAATCTTTAGACGCCCTTAGGTATTAAGTTGGAAATTATTGGCACTTATTAAATCCTCTATTTGTCATGCCTAGATCCTTGTTTGTTGAAATTATTTTTCTATGATTATTTGGTGTGATTACCACCTTGAATTTATGTGAAATATTATTTTTTTTGAGCTGTTCACTCCCGGATATTTTTGTTAAGAATTTGTGCACATTATGGTCGAGCCATGGGCTCCTTATTATGGAAAATGATGTATTGTTTATTTTTGTGGCAAGTTGAAATATTTGAGCACTCGATGTGTAATTTGTGATATATTGTAATATTTGAGCACTTGATGAGCCATTTGTGATATACGAGCACTTGATGTGCAATTGTTGAAATCATATTTACTTTGGGACTACGGAACAGTATTGCGGGAGATCCCCCTGCCCTGCATATTTACTTTGGGACTACGGAATGGTATTGCGGGAGATCCCCCTGCCTGCATATTTACTTTTGGACTACGGAAAGGTATTCTGGGAGATCCTCCTGCCCTGCATATTTACTTTGGGACAACGGAACGGTATTCCGGGAGATCCTCCTGCCCTGCATATTTACTTTGGGACTACGGAACGATATTTCGGGAGATCCCCCCTGTCTTGCATATTTACTTTTGGGACAACGAGGCGGTACCTCGGGAGTTCCCTTTTGTTGATATTTTTCTATGGATGCACTTGCCTTTGGTTATTTTGTTTTTCCGTAATATGTAAATTCTTGTGTTCTTACGTGATGTATTATTTGATTTTATTATGTGTTTTATATTCCTTGTTGTATTGTGTTGGCTTTGGCTCTATGTACAAGAGTCTGCAGATTTGTGTTTATGGTTTTTACCGGTTTTCGAGAATTGAGTTGTTTCCAATAAAAGAAATTGCTGTTATGTTTTAATTTAATAAATTTTACACCCAAATTAGTAGTCATCGGATGCTTCATTTTAATGGAAATGTCATTTTCTTCACCCAAATGAATGCTAAAATAAATTCATTCCTTTGTTGATTTCTTACTTGATTTAAAGATTTTAACCTTACTTTAGTGAAAATAAATTGATCATGCGGATCTTATATACATTGATATTTTGACACGTGAGTTGTCCGTGTGATGGTGATGGAGTGAGGTATGCATAGATATTTATGAACGAAATTGTCCGACTTCACGGAGTTCCAATATCCATCATCTCTGATAGAGGATCACAATTTACCTCACACTTTTTGAAATCTTTTCAAGAAGCATTGGGTACACGAGTAGATCTTAGTACTGCATTTCATCCATAGACAAACGGGCAGTCTGAACGTACTATACAGATCTTGGAAGATATGTTGAGAGCTTGCATTCTTGAGTTTGGAGGTAGTTGGGACGCTTATCTACCTTTAGCTGAATTTGCTTACAACAATAGCTTCCAGTCCAGTATTCAAATGGCACCGTACGAAGCATTGTATGGTAGAAGATGTCGTTCTCCTATCGGATGGTTTGAAGCTACTGAGACTAACTTATTGGGACCTGACCTAGTACAAGAAGCTATGGACAAGGTCCAGTTGATCAGACAGAGATGGATTGCAGCTCAAAGTAGACAAAAGTCTTATGCTGATAAGAGAAGAAGAGATTTAGCGTTCACAACTGGGGACAAAGTGTTCCTACGAGTCTCCCCTATGAAAGATGTGATGCGGTTTAGGAAAAGAGGCAAGTTGAGCCCCAGGTTTATAGGACTGTATGAGATACTAGATTGAGTGGGAGTTGTGGCTTATCGTTTGGGACTTCCTCCTGAGCTGTCCTTTGTTCATCCAGTGTTTCATGTCTCAACGCTAAGGAAATGTATATCACACTCATCTAAGATGCTTGAAGCACCTGCTATACCGCTTGATGAGAAGTTGTCTTACGAAGAGGAACCGATGGCTATTGTTGATAGGCAAGTAAGAAAGCTACGGTCAAAATAAATTGAGTTCGTAAAAGTCTTATGGCGAAATCATAATGTTGAAGAAGTTACGTGTGAAGTAGAAAAAGATATGCAAGCGAAGTACCCCTATTTATTTCAGTCTATAGGTATGTACTTGAGTTAAATTCGGGGACCGAATTTTATAAGGTGGGGAGGATGTAATACCCTATATTTAATTAATAAGGGCATATAAGTCTTTAACTAAAGTTTAAAAAAATAATAGGAGAATGGGCTAAAGTCCATTAGAAGGATAAACATGAAAAGGGGAAAAAGGGCTGCTAAACAAAAAGAAACCATAGAGGAGGAAACAAAAGGAGAAGAAGAAGAAGAAGAAGAAAGAGGCTGGAACCAAACCTTGAGAAATCTTAATTACGCACTAGTTCTTACGGGTAATACTCGAATTTCTTATCTGGGTTCTTTTCTTCTGGTAATTCTTTTTATCTCAGTTCATATATTTGAAGGATTTCACAAGGTATAACAAATTTAATACCAATAAGAGTTATTCTGGGCAAATTATGCAATTGGAAGTTGGTCAATGTTACTGTAGGATAAATTCACTTGGAAAAAAAAAAGAAATATTATGGACAGTAATGTTATTTCAATTTCAATTTATGCACACGATAAAGGAAATTGAACAGTACAGGGAATAAACCATGTAAATACCTTTTTATTTAAAAGATTTTGGACTAATTTAAATTACTCATATCATGGGTAAATATAATTCGGCGAATTGATGATAAAATATAAAACTCGGAGGATTGGGTATTCTAAATTAGTGATGGATTTAGCCTAAATGAGGCAATTAATAGGAGATCGGTGTTGATATGATTATAGATTGATTGGATAAAGATTTACGAATTGCTCGAGGTGAAGCATTTGGTATTCGGCACGAGTACTGTGAGTAGTAAGCTTACCGCAATTTGTGTTTTTCACAACTTGCATGATTTACACATAATTTTTAATATGAATATGTCACCGATTATTTTGAGTTGCATGTGGGATAAGTCTTTTACTCGATATGATACCGAAATAGTTATTTGACATGATTACCGTGTTTTAAATATTCCTGTTGTCACTACATATATTTTACCATTACTTGAATTTACTGTTATCGAAATAAAATTACATGATTTGATAAGAACCGAAATGCCCTATATTATTTTAAAATAATTTCCTATGAGTATATATGGATTACAGAGACAAGTATAAATGAGAGTAGACTTTGACGGATCATGTAGCTAACGGTGGGTTCATTAGACCTGGTGCACCTTATAATTACCGAGTACAGTTATATCCCTCGCTAGTGCGAAGATAGAACTAGCATACCGTTACCGATTTCCCTCGAGTAGGGACTACCGCTATATTTGACTTCTTACGAAGAAGTCCAGAGTTATACCGATTACATGATCCATTCATTGAAACCTCCCAAACATGAATATTGATATTACACAGTATTTTACCGGGCTTATTACCGAATTGTCAATTGATTTATATTACATGAAAAAAAACATGATGAGACTGATTATTTTTTATTGTTTCTGAAAGGGCGTTCTTATGATATTTTCTGTTTAATATATATACTAGCATGTTTTCTGACTTGTCCCCAATAAAAACGGTTGTGGTTAAGTGTTATTACTCACTGAGCTAGCGACTCATTCCCCGCTAATTCTTCTTTCAGAGACAGCAATTGACGCATGCGAGGAATTCGTTAATTAGAGCGCACCGGTTGATAGTTTTTGGTGAGCCTTTTAGTTATTCGCGTGGGCGGAGATTTTATTTATTGTTATGGTCTTTTCTTTGAACTCTTAGAGTCTCTCCATAGTCATCCTTTTAGTGTCGTGAGTATTCATTTGTTGATACGGACTAGTTACTAGTATTATACTTTCTTTCCGTATTTTTAGAATTGGTTTCGGTTTTATTATGTTGAGGAGGCTGGTAATATTGGTGGAAACCTGTTTGTGGTTAGTTGATGAAGATTGTGACTGATTTAGGTAAATATTGGTTGGTTGTTACTTGTTTATGAGACAGGAATGTTTTTGGGATAGTCCAAAAATATGAAAAATTCTGTCCGATTTTCTATAAAATACCGATGAGGCTTACTTGGGGGCACTTGCTCCCAAGTGCCGGTCATGATCTTAAATTGTGTTGTGACAATGTTCTTCTCCTTTAGTTCACTATATATATGTATTCATTCTCATCAACCTCAAACCCATTAGTTCCAAACCACAAAACTTTGCATTTCCTAGAAAACTCCTTATTTTCTTCTAGAATGACCCTTGCCATAGGAGAAATATCTGTAATCCAAATCTTTGCAAATTTTATAATATCAACATGTCTCCTAACTACTTTATATCTAATGTCCTCTAACATGCTAATAATAGACTGGTGCCTAGGTGCCAATATCTAAGAATTAAAGGTCTCACAGATATTATTTTCTACAATATCACATTTGAAGTGTTCATGAAAACAAGCTCTGCACCAATACTCTTTGTTATACTTCAATAGGCTTTCACATATATTTTTTCAAGTTTTTCCAACCAGTTCTTTTTTCAACTTCACCTCAAAACTAGCCTTAGAATACCTCCAAAATTGCTTTCTCATCTCCTTACCTCTCCAAGTTTTTGACCAGTTAGAGCATATGTGCCTAGCACACATTCGATGCTCAAAATGTGGTAGAAATTCTTGAATGCTTGGTACCAATCCCTACAAAACATAAATGAATCAAACAGAATCCTACAAAATACAGATGAATAAAACAAAATAATAATACATGAAGTAGAAATTTATACCAGAAAGTTTTGGTAAAATACCTTTTGCGTATCAAACATAACTGTTAATCCAACTTCATCTCCTAACCCCAAATCAGATACTAAGTTTTATATAAACCAACTCCAAGATGCTTTTGATTCATTGTCTATCACATCCCATGCAATGGTATATTAAGAAACTAGATAAAGGATCTCTAGTTGTCGCAATAGATCAGTATTTTCTTTAATGATTAAGTTTGCCTTCGCAAATGAGAAATTGTTGGTTCCCCAAGTATACGCAAGTATACGTGGCCGTCAAGTAATAAAGTGACTCGGAAGTCGGATGTCGAACCCACAGAAACTTAGATCAATTGTCAACTAAGCAAACTAAAATCAATTAATTGTCCAAGATATTTAAGAATGATATTTTTCTATTAATCTACTATTGCGGAAATTAAACAAGTAACAACTAATTTTTCAAGGATGCAAATGTGTATGATGGGATTTTAATTCAGAGGAGGTGAAAATTCCAGGGTTGTGGTTGGTTTATCAATCCTATTAAGTTCAATAATCACACTCATTAATCCAGATTATCTATGGCTGCTAATTAACCGGATCGTTTATATGAATAGCATGTTCCCACAATACAACTCGCCTACCCATAATATATCAATCCTATATTCATATGGTATTGAGTCTATCATGAACGAATATGATACGGTATTCAATTAAGCAAGACTGTTAGGTATATTACTATCCTAACAGTGAAATTGTCCCCCAGAGCCACGTGTTCAGAAACAAGCTCTCTCTAATTCTACTCTAATCTAAACACGGCTTTCCCAAGCATAACATAGATAGTAGGGTGAATTGGTAGCTACAACAATTGACAAGTTAAAATTAAAATTAAATAAATAACCACAAGATGATAATCCGAATTAACGAAGATGTAATTAATAAACATTAATAATCATGTAAACCACAACCCTAGAACTAGAGTGCTTAGCCACTCATGTTCGTAGTAACAATTTTCAAAATATTTTGCATAAACAAATTACAAAGAAAAGATAAATGAATGAAGAACTAGATGATTTTCTCCTCGAAAAGTTGTTCTGCGTGATGTTCTTGCCTCCGGTCGCAAAAATTTCTCTAAAATTGGTGTTTAATGACTATTTATATGTGTAGGGAAAAAGTCTAAATGAAATAACCAAGTCCAAAACCAAAAAGGAGACAAAATAGGCTTTAAAACCCGGAATATCTTTGCTACAGGCCTCGCGGCGCGAGGCAAATCGCGAGCTTCATCTCATTGTAGCCCGTGCGACGCAAGCTCTGTCGCGCGCTTTAATCCTCGCCTCGCCTGCTGTAACGCGAGCAAAGTAGCTTGCTATGCCTGCTGCTGCTTCGATTCAATTTTGTTGCCTAACATTTCCAATTCACGTTTTTGTTTCTTTTTTCAATTGTTCTTTTTGTCTTCTTTTCATTTGTCTCTTTTGTTTTCCTTTGTAATGTTAAACTTTAATCTTTATGTATCCACTAATTAAATAATCATAATTCTATTCTTGTACTGTATAAATTACACATAAAATCTCTACTTTGCTCCCAATTTCGTCTTCAATGTACCCACACATAAAATAAACTCAATTAAGCACAAATATAGTATGGTTTAGCATTAAAGCCCCAAAATGTAAGGTAAGTAATGCACTAAAAATATGAAATTATAGCCAAACATCACTACCCCACACTTAAACGTTGCTCGTCCTCGAGCAATCAAACTACACTTTATATAGATACGACCTTTTAAAACAATTTCCCAACTCATCATACCAAGAATCTTTAAAATAGACTAAGCACAAGGGTGTAACATCTTCACCTCAAGATTTGACTCAAAAGTACAATGCATTATTCATGTCACGACCCGAAATTTCCCACCGACAGGACCGTAATGGCACCTAACATTTCACTTGCTAGGCAAGCCAACGTTAGAGAATCATTAAACCAATTCCTTATTTCCATTCAGTAATTAATAATAATTAACTAAGATGAAATATAATAAGTGAGGAATATTATAAAACTGTATTAATTACTACCACCCGGATTTGGAGTCACAATTCACGAGCATTCTAGAATTTACTACAAGTAATAGTCTGAAAGAAATACAACTGTCTGAATGAAAGAAACAGTAGAACAAAAAAGATAGACGGGGACTTCAAGATCTGTGAACGCCGACAGATCTACCTTGAGTCTCCGAAAAGTGGACCAATAGCAAAATCTTGATCAACCTGAGCCGGTATCAAAATCTGCACAGAAAGTGCAGAGTGCAGCATCAGTACAACCGACCCCATGTACTGGTAAGTGTCGAGCCTAACCTCGACGAAGTAGTGACGAGGCTAAGGCAAGGCACCTACAAATCAACCTTTACAATTTAACATTATATATAAAAATAACAGAAATGAAGAACTAAACAGGAATTGTCGGGAGGAGAACATACTGAGGGGAATACAAGATAAAGAACTAAAACAGAATGATCACCGGAGCAGTCACTATACCATGAATCAACAGGAATAGTGATTACAGTAAGGAAAAAAAAGAACGGCATCACGCTTCGTGCTTTTACTCTCAATCTCACAATAAAACTAATAGAAACGGCACGACATCACCATTCGTGCATTAACTCTCATATCATGGAACGACATCACCCTTCGTGCATTAACACTCACAATATGGCACGGAATCACCTTTCGTGCATTAACACTCATAATATGGCACGGCATCACCCTTCCTGTATTAACACTCACAATATGGCAAGACATCACCATTCGTGCATTAACACTCATAATATGGCACGGCATCACCATTCGTGCATTAACACTCATAATATGGCACGGCATCACCATTCGTGCATTAACACTCATAATATGGCACAGCATCACCCTTCATGCATTAACACTCTTCCATACCATAATGCAATACATAAATAACAATAGGGAGATAGACTAACAAGTACAAACGTTACTTCAACATTTGGTTCCATAACATCAATCTGAACTTTGAAATAAAAACTCAATTATCACCAGAAAACCTGTAAACATGATAAGAACGATAAATCTAACAACACTAGTATAACACGTAGTAATTTGGCATAGGAAAGAGACAATATAAGCAAAGCAGAGAAACATGGAAAACAGGTAAATTGGCGGTGCATAAGTACTCGTCACCTCACATATACGCCGCTCACATGGATTTCACTTAGCAAGTAATCTAAGGTTCCTAACTCCCTCAAGTTAGGGTTAGATACAACACTTACCTCGCTCCGAATGCCACTTAATTCTCAATCACAGCTTTTCCTTTGGAATCCACCTCCAAACCACTCTTATCTATTCAAAAATGACTCAATAATATCAAATATTGCCTAAGAAATCAATTATGGCCCGCTTGGTCAAAACTCGAGGTTTGTACCAAAATCCTTTTACCCATTCACCCCCGAGCCCGAATATATAATTAGTTTTGGAATCTGACCTCAAATTGAGGTCTAAATCCACATATTTCCGAACCATGAAAACCTTAGGTCTAAACCCCTAATTCTACCATGAAAACCTAAGATTTTAGGTTGAAATCTTGTAAAATGTAGTGAAAGATTTAAAGGAACCAGTTTAGAATCACTTACCTATGATTTGGGGAAGAAATGGTCTTTGGAAAAATCGCCTCTTGTGTTTTAGGTCTTGAAAATTTGGGAAATGAATGAAAATTCCCGTCAAAAAGTCATTTTGATCAGCTGCAGATGTCGCATTTGCGACCTGAGCTTCGCAATTGCGAGCGACATCTAAGACTTGAGCTTCGCAATTGGGAAGCTCGCAAATGCGAAGGGGTCATCGCAAATGCGAGATCCTTCAAATTTCCGTTGCCTTCGCAATTACGAAGAAAATATCGCAATTGCGACAATTGGCCCATCGCATTTGCGGGCAGAAATTCACAATTGCGAACATACCCTTCCCCAGACCCCCACCGCAATTGTGAAGAAAATCTCGCAAATGCGAGAACATGCTGGCCGAGGCCTTCTTCGCAATTGCTATAGATACCTCGCAATTGCCAGGCCTGCTTATTTCGCATTTGCGAAGCCTGATCTCGCAATTGCAAGATCAGAGGCCTGCAACAGGTTCAATTATACTAGAAAAGTTTTCTAAGTTCAAAATATCCTGTGGCCTATCCGAAACTCACCCGAGCCCTCGGGGCTCCAAACCGAACATGCCCACAAGTCTAAAAATATCATACGGACTTGCTCGCGCGATCAAATAGCCAAAACAATACCTAGAACTCCGAATTTAGCACCAAATCAAATGAAATTCTCAAGAACACTTTAAAATTTCTCTTTTCTCAACTAGACGTCCGAATCACGTCAAATCAACTCCGTTTCTCACCAAATTTCACAGACAAGCCTTAAATATCATAATGAACCTGTACCGGGCTCCGAAACCAAAATATGGACCCGATACTAACAATGCCAAATATCAATCAATTCTTAAAAACAAATAATTTCCAAACTTTTAATTTTGATTAAAAATTCATAACTCAAGCTAGGGACCTCCGAATTCGATTTCGGGCATACGCCCAAGTCCCATAATTCGTTACGGACCCATCGGGACCGTCAAAATATGGATCTGGGCCCGTTTACTAAAAATGTTGACCGAAGTCAACTAAAACTAACTTTTAAGGCATAAATTCTTATTTTAATCAATTTTCAACATAAAAGCTTTCCGGAAACATGCTCGGACTGCGCACACAATTCGAGGAGGGTAAAAATGAGATTTTTAAGGCTTAAAAGCACGGATTCGAGTTCTAAAACATAAGATGACCTTTTGGGTCATCACATTCTCCACCTCTAAAACAACTGTTCGTCCTCGAACGGACATAGAAAAGTACCTGGGCTGGTGAAAAGTTGGGGATATCTACTCTGCATATCGGACTCGGACTCCCAAGTAGCTGCCTCAATAGGCTGACCTCTCCACTGCACTCGAACTGAAGGGTACCTCTTTGATCTCAACTAGCGAACTTGCCGGGCTAGAATTGCCACCGGCTCTTCCTTGTAAGTCAAATCCTTGTCCAACTGGACAGAGCAATCTAACACGTGGGACGGGTCACCATGATATTTCCGGAGCATAGACACATGAAATACCGGATGAACTGAGGATAACACTGGAGGCAACGTAAGTCTATAAGCTACCTCCCCCACTCTCTCGAGGATCTCAAATGGCCCGATATACTTAGGGCTCAACTTGCCATTCTTCCCAAATCTCATAACACCCTTCATGGGCGATACCCGAAGCAATATTCTTTCTCCAACCATTAATGCAATATCATAATCTTTACGGTCGGCATAACTCATTTTCATAGACTGAGCTGTGCGAAGTCGATCCTGAATAATCTTGACCTTATCCAAGGCATCTTGTACCAAATCGGTACCCAATAACCGAGCTTCTCCCGGTTCAAACCAGCCAACTGGCGAACGGCATTGCCTTCCGTATAATGCCTCATATGGAGCCATCTGAATGCTCGACTGGTAGCTATTATTATAAGCAAACTCCGCAAGTGGAAAGAACCGATCATAAGAACCTCCAAAGTCAATAACATAGGCGCGGAGCATATACTCCAAGATCTGAATAGTACGCTCGGACTGCCCGTCCGTCTGAGGATGGAATGTTGTGCTCAACTCAACCCGCGTACCCAACTCACGTTGTACTGCCCTCCAAAAGTGCGAGGTAAACTACGTACCTCGATCTAAAATAATAGACACGGGCACCCCGTGAAGGCGGACAATCTCACGAATGTAAATTTTAGCTAACCTTTCTGAAGAATAGGTAGCTGCCACTGGAATGAAATGTGCTGACTTAGTCAACCTGTCCACAATGACCCCAAACTGCATCAAATTTTCTCTGAGTCCGTGGGAGTCCAACAACAAAATCCATAGTGCTACGCTCCCATTTCCATTCAGGAATTTCTAACCTCTGAAGCAACCTACCAGGTCTCTGATGCTCGTACTTAACTAGCTGACAATTTAGACACCGAGCTATATATGCAACTATATCCTTTTTCATTCTCCTCCACCAATAATGTTGCCGCAAATCTTGATACATTTTGGCGATACCTCGATGAATAGAATACTTGGAACTGTGTGCCTCTTCAAGAATAATTCATGAAGCCCTTCCACATTAGGCACACAAATACGACCCTGCATTCGCAGAACTCCATCTTCCCCCACAACAACCTGTTTGGCATCACCGTGCCGCACCGTGTCCTTAAGGACAAGTAAACGAGGATCATCATACTGCATCTCTCTGATGCGCTCATATAAAGAAGATCGAGCGACTGTGTAAGCTAGAACTCGACTGGGTTCTGAAACATCTAACTTCAAGAATTGGTTAGCCAAAGTCTGAACATATGCAGTTAATGGCCTCTCACCAACCGGAATATATGCAAGACTGCCCATACTTACAGCCTTTCTACTCAAAGCATCGACCACCACATTGGCCTTTCCGGGGTGATACAAAATGGTGATATCATAGTCTTTCAACAACTCCACCATCTTTTCTGCCTCAAATTAAGATCTTTTTGTTTGAACAGGTACTGAAGGCAACGATGATTAGTAAATACCTCACACGAGACACTGTAGAGGTAATGCCTCTAAATCTTTAGCGCATGAACAATGGCTGCCAGTTCTAAGTCATGAACAAGATAATTCTTCTCGTGAACTTTCAATTTCCGTGACGCATATGCAATTACCTTGCCATCTTGCATTAATACTGCACCAAGCCCAATGTGAGAGGTATCACAATATACTGCATACGATCCTGAACCTGTAAGCGGTCTTGAGCTTCTGAAAGCTCATATCACACTCGTCTGACCATCTAAATGGGGAACATTTCTAGGTCAATCCGGTCTTAATAGTTGTTCATAATCAATTACAGAATCGTCAATTAACTTCATGTTAACAAAAATCTCATTTCAAACCTTCACAATACTAATGACGAGATGCGAGGCATGAAGACCTCATAATTATTTACCCGAATTAACGAGTCACATTTAATGCCACCTGGGCGGGCACCTACCTCGTAGGTAACAACTCAATATTACAACACGAATTTGGCAAGTATGCACAGAGAATTTCATACAAATATTTTTAAATGAGCCTAGCAGGCATGACTCCCTATTAGTACTATCGTACAAATTTAATTTCACAAGGGAGAATTTAAACACAAGAATTTTTATCATAAGGATCTCGTCCTTATATAACTTCCACCGCAGCTCATAGCCCGGTTTAAACATATCAATTTATTTTAAAATACAAGGATCTCGGCCTCAGTTCTGAATCACAAGTAATATTCACATGTTGCCAATCGAAACTTTCCATTTTCTCCTTTTAAATAACTTTCATTAAACAAAATCACAACACATAATGAACCCCACACCGGTAGGGCATATAATTCACAATTTGCAATTAATTATCCGTAAATTACATCAAAACTTACCGAAATGAGTAACAGAAAGCCACATTTAACCTCACAGCTCTTATTAGTGACCAACATGGAATGATAGGCGTAGTTATCTACATAGAATCTCCCAACAGGAGTAAACACACAAGTAGATTATAGAATTACGAAGCTTTCTCATAAGTGGAGCACAATAGGAGGACTCGTCTTGATACTCAGAACCGAATCAAGTTAAGGAAATTATTCCTTTATTTTAAATCAAGGTCGTACGTATAATGACACCATCTGATGTAACGACCTCCACCATACCATAAAACAAATATAACAACGGCTAGGTCTCCACTTTTAGGACGCCTTCTACCCGCTTGTCCTCCACCCTTAACTGGTCGTGTGGGTGGTGTAGTAACTGCAATGGGGCACGTAGCCTGAGTGCTTTGATAAAGCATGCCTCTCCCAAGTTTGGGACAAATTTCTCATGATGTGCGTAGTATCACCGCATTCATGACAACCTATTTGCGGGTTTAACTGCTCATACTAAGTCTGTGCCAGATAACTAGAATAACCAGTGTAGGACACTTATGTCAGTGGTGCATTAAAAGAACATACTGGAGCAACTCGATTAATCCGATGTGCGAACTAGGCTTGCCGGCTACCCGAGCTCCCGCCATAATGATTTATACTCACAGAGTAGAATCCACTGAATCCCCTAGAACCTCGAGACGTCTTGGTCTCCTTAGTTTCCTTTTTCGTCACCCCGAACACGTTCTAATATCTTGGCAATTTCAACCACTAGTTGAAATGAAGTATCATCCTGTAGCTCCCGAGTCATACAAAATTTTACGATCATAATTAAGTCCTTTAATGAGTCTGTGGACTCGCTCTCTTGCTGTAGGAAGAAAAGTAGGAATATGATGGGCTAACTTATTAAAATCGATGGCATATTATGACACCATCATGGTGACCTGACGCAATCGTTCAAACCCTATGCGCCATGCATTACGGAGAGTCCGGGAAACAAACTCTTTCAAAAGCATTTCTGAGAACCGAGCCAAGTGGGCGGTGTTGTATTGACTGGTCTGCCTTCTTCACAGGCTTGCGACATACACCTTTGGAGAAGTATCTCTCCCAAGGCCAATTTATTCTTTAGTTATGCCGACTCAACACTGTCGAGCTGACCCATTTCTTAACATACTCTTCGATTATTCTTTGGGGTAACCCTTACCCCATTTATACACAACGATCACACAAGTAGAGCTCCATACAGGCAAATCTTGGCACGAACCACATAGTCCAAAATCTCGTCAACCACTGTACTTCCTCCGAAGCACTCCGAAATCCGCAACCATGACGTCAACGCTGAGTAGACATTTTATAGATTTAAAGTTGTTTCTCTAACTCCTTTGGTACTGAAGTATAAGATTATTAAGTTGGCGGACATACTGTAAGTACCAACCTTATCCTCTACAAAATCTCAGGCCTTAAACATGTGTAATTTTTTGGGGAACCTTTTAGTACCACATATATACATTTCAAGCCAAAACTGATATAACACATTACCCCGCAATCCATCCATTGATAGTGGACTCCCCCACTCGACGCGAAGTCATAGTTCACCACGCCCGATGATCCATAATATTAACCTTCATAGCTCGTATAAATCAACCAGATGCCAAGGTCCGTTGCATCCCCCACCTGATTCACTGGGTGATCTCTTAATACGTCCGCATCTTCAGTCAGAATCACACGTTGAGGCAATGTTTGAGCATATATAGCTCCCTCGTAGTTCATCTGCGGCATCACGAACCGTCAACGCACAACTGATACAGAGTGCGCAATGTCATACACGAGTGGATACAAAGGAATATGAGATATATCTTTCAAGATAAATCAATGCCGCACGATAAGGAATGAAAGAAGTGATATTGTTCCGAAACTTCATAGCCTCTAAGAGATAAGTACAGACGTCTCCGTACCGATCCTTCAGACTCTACTAAGCTTGCTCGTGAATCGTGAGACCTAGGCAACCTAGTGCTCTGATACCAACTGTCACGACCCAAAATTTCCCACTGACGGGACCGTGGTGGCGCCTAGCATTTCACTTGCTAGGCAAGCCAATGTTAGAGAATCATTAAACAAATTCCTTATTTCCATTCAGTAATTAATAATAATTATCTGAGATGAAATACAATAAGTACGGAATATCATAAAACTGTATTAATTACTACCACCTGGATATGGAGTCACAATTCACGACAATTCTAGAATTTACTACAAGTAATAGTCTGAAAGAAATACAACTGTCTGAATGAAAGAAACAGTAGAACAGAAAAGATAGACGGGGACTTCAAGGTCTGTGAACGCTGACAGATCTACCTTGAGTCTCCGGATAGCGGACCAATAGCAAAATCTCGATCAATTCGAGCCGGTATAAAAATCTGCACAGAAAGTGCAGAGTGCAGCATCAGTACAACCGACCCCATGTACTGGTAAGTGTCGAGCCTAACCTTGACGAAGTTGTGACGAGGCTAAGGCAAGGCACCTACAAATCAACATGTACAATTTAACAGTGTATATACAAATAACAGAAATGAAGAACTAAACAGGAATTGTCGGGAGGGGAACATACTGAGGGGAATACAAGATAAAGAACTACAACAGAATGATCACCGGAGCAGTCAATATACCATGAATCAACAGGAATAGTGAATACAGTAAGGAAAACAATGCACGGCATCACCCTTCGTGCTTTTACTCTCAATCTCACCATAAAATTAATAGAAACGGCACGGCATCAACCTTCGTGCATTAACTCTCATATCATGGCACGGCATCACCCTTCGTGCATTAACACTCACAATATGGCACGGCATCACCCTTTGTGCATTAACACTCATAATATGGCATGGCATCACCCTTCGTGCATTAACACTCGCAATATGGCACGGCATCACCCTTCGTGCATTAACACTCATAATATGGCACGGCATCACCCTTCGTGCATTAACACTCATAATATGGCACGGCATCACCCTTCGTGCATTAACACTCATAATATGGCACGGCATCACCCTTCGTGCATTAACACTCTCCTTTACCATAATGCAATGCATAAATAACAACAGGGAGATAGAATAACAAGTGCAAACCTTACTTCAACATTTGGTTCTATAATATCAATCTCAACTTTGAACTACAAACTCAATTATCACCAGAAAAGCCGTAAACATGATAAGAACGTTAAATTGAACAACACTAGTATAACACGTAGCAATTTGGCATAGGTAAGAGACAATATAAGAAAAACAGAGAAACATGGAAAACAGGTAAATTGGCAGCGCATAAGTACTCGTCACCTCACATATACGCCGCTCACATGGATTTAACTTAGCAAGTAATCTAAGGCTTCTAATTCCTTCAAGTCAGGGTTAGACACAACACTTACCTCGCTCCGAAGGCCACTTAATTCTCAATCACAACTTTTCCTTTGGAATTCACCTCCAAACCACTCTTATCTATTCAAAAATGACTCAATAATATCAAATATTGCCTAAGAAATCAATTATATTGCATAAATTAAATTTCACAAATTTTTCCTCCAAGAGGTTGAAAAATCGACCCCGGGCCTGCTTGGTCAAAACTCGAGGTTCGGACCAAAATCCTTTTACCCATTCACCCCCGAGCCCGAATATGTAATTAGTTTTGCAATCCGACCTCAAATTGAGGTCTAAATCCCCAAATTTCCGAAATCCCTAGTTTCTATTCAAAACCCCTAATTCTACCATGAAAATCTTAGATTTTAGGTTGAAATCTTATAAAATGTAGTGAAAGATTGAAAGAAACCAGTTTAGAATCACTTACCTATGATTTGGGGAAGAAATGGTCTTTGGAAAAATCGCCTCTTGTGTTTTAGGTCTTGAAAATTTGGGAAATGAATGAAAATTCCCGTCCAAAAGTCATTTCGATCAGCTCCAGATATCGCATTTGCGACCTGAGCTTCGCAATTGCGAAGCTCGCAAATGCGAAGGGGTCATCACAAATGCGAGATCCTTCACATTTCCGTTGCCTTCGCATTTACAAAGAATATATCGCAATTGCTACAATTGTCCCATCGCATTTGCGTGCAGAAATTCGCAATTGCGAACATACCCTTCCCCAGACCCCCATCGCAATTGCGAGAACATGCTGGTCCAGGCCTTCTTCACAATTGTGATAGATACCTCGCAATTGCCAGGCCTGCTTATTTCGCATTTGCGATGCCTGATTTCGCAATTGCGAGATCAGAGGCCTGCAACAAGTTCAATTATACCAGCAAAATTTTTTAAGTTCAAAACATCCCGTGGCCTATCTGAAACTCACCCGAGCCCTTGGGGCTCCAAACCGAACATGCCCACAAGTTTAAGAACATCATACGTATATGCTCGCGTGATCAAATTGCCAAAATAACACCTAGAACTCCGAATTTAGCACCAAATCAAATGAAATTCTCAAGAACACTTTAAAATTTCTATTTTCTCGTCTGGATGTCCGAATCACGTCAAATCAACTCCGTTTCTCACCAAATTACACCGACAAGTCTTAAATATCATAATGAACCTGTACCGGGCTCCGAAACCAAAATACGGACCCGATACTAACAATGCCAAATATCAATCAATTCTTAAAACAAATAATTTCCAAACTTTTAATTTTCATCGAAAATTCATAACTCAAGCTATGGACCTCTAAATTCGATTCCGGACATACGCCCAGGTCCCATAATTCGATACGGACCCACCTTGACCGTCAAAATATGGATCCTGGCCCGTTTACCAAAAATATTGATCGAAGTCAATTAAAATCAACCTTTAAGGCATAAATTCTTATTTTCATCAATTTTCAACATAAATGCTTTCCAGAAATATGCCCGGACTACGAACGTAAATCGAGAAGGGTAAAAATGAGATTTGTAAGGCTTATGAGTGCAGATTCGAGTTCTAAAATATAAGATGACCTTTTGGGTCATCACAATTCACCACTCACTCACTTACTCTAACATATAGGTCAATGGCATTATTACCTTTCCTTCATGAATCAAGTGCCCTCACACAACAAAAGAGAGTAGTTCCACACACATTAATATTTAAGAACAATTAGGAACTCAAGATAGGAAGAATTCACTCACTCTTAGAAATAACATTCATATGCCACAAAAGATGCACCATAGGCTTACCTGTAGTGTACTACTCTACTAATCGAGCTCATTCAGTCTAGGATCAAGTATGACTTTAATTGGTTGTAATGTAGGCCACGGGTCAGGTAGGATACATTTGGCTTTAAGAGTGACTACACCTCCCTAAGCACTTTAATACATATACTTTAACATTCAAACCCCATACTTATGTCAAACCAAACTCCACCTTCACATCAATGTATATTACTCCATACTTCTTTTAAGCACAATTACATCAAGAGTTACCACTATCAAGGAATATTTTTCACACCAATACAACTATATATATATATATATATATATATATATATATATATAGTTTCATTTTCAATTCACGTGGCTCTTACTTTTTTAAAACAATGCACCTTTCTCCTTATTTCATTAGTTCCACTCGAAAGCCAAAGCAACCACCCCACACTTTAACTTTTGCAAAGTTGATTACAATTCAAGTGCTCATGAGAGGTTAAAAGGTTCAAATAGATGGTTAATTCAAAAAAAAGGGTAAGGCTTGTAATGTGGTTGCCAAAGAAACAGGATTACAGACTCAAAGGGGTTAGCTACGATACATAACAAATAGGCGGGTAAACTATATATACCTGGCTCAACAAAGAAATACCTATATCACTTCCAAGACTGAACAAAACTACTATTTCACTTTGCGAACACACGGGGCAAGTTCTAGACATCAAATGCAATACACAGAATAACACACAAACCTCACACCCACATGGCACATAACTCACTCAGGATCGGACTCATCAAGACACTCTAGTCAAAGCAGTTAAGCAAATTTAAGATCATACAATTTAAGGTACTTATACAAGAGTCAAAAACTGAGCCTAAGCGTCATAACCAAAGTACTCACTATTCTCAAGGCATAACAAAGTTAAGAGATATTGCTTCAATTCAATTCATCTCAGTTGCTCCAACTCCTAAAAAAAATAAAACTAACTACACCCGGTTCAAACAAAACCCTTGGAAAAGAACCGCAACACAAAGAAAAACCAAGGGGGAATTACTACACTACATACAAAGAAAATCTTTTTGTCCTTTTTCCTTAGACTTAAATCCTTCAAGAAAACTGTCTGGGAGATCCATCGTCGGGAAAAGTCCAATTTTTCTACTCTTTTTTTTCAATTTTTTTCATAGCTACTAAAATACTAAAACATTACACAACTACGAAAACAAAAATAAGAAGTTAATATTTTTCTAACATCCTATTACTAATTATCTAGAGAATTCTTCCACCCCACACTTAAAAGAGTGCAGTGTCCCCAATGCACAAATAAAGCAAAAGAATAACGAGGGTGGACAAGAAACTCCCTGAAAGGCCAAAGGCCGAAGCAATAGCGGCTCACGGGTTACTCAGACTTACCCCAGACATGGTTCTTTGTGTGGGCACCCCACACATAGTTCTCACCATCTAACTCACTTTTGCACACTTCCAATGGCTTTGCCTCCTATGCTTATAATCCTGCAAAACAAAAACAAACACTACAGCAATAATAAGATAAAAAAATAAAAATAAAAGAAAGCAGTAAAGATGGGTTGCCTCCCAACAAGCGCCTGATTTAACGTCGCGGCACGACACAAAATCTCGTCTATTCATTGGCAAGTAACTCCTTTGACTTCTGACGATCAAAGTCACCTCCATAATAGTGCTTTACTCTTTGTCCGTTCACTAAGAACATTCTCTCGCCACCTAAGATGCGCCGCTCAATTGCACCATGTGGAGTGATTCTCACTACCTCAAACAGGCCCGACCATCTCGATTTGAGCTTCCCCGGAAAGAGTCTTAACCTCGAATTGAATAAGAGAACCAATTTGCCCGGTTCGAACTCGCGATGGTGGATATGCTTATGATTCCAGCGCTTGGTCTTTTCTTTATATAACTTGGCATTCTCATACGCATGCAAGTGAAACTCATCAAGCTCATTCAATTGCATCACCCGCTTTCTACCCACTAATTCTGCATCAAAGTTCAGCTTCTTTATCGCCCAATAGGCCTTGTGCTCAAGTTCCACAGGTAAATAGCATGCCTTCCCATAAACTAGCTTGTAAGGGGAGGTTCCGATTGGAGTTTTTTAGGCAGTTCGGTATGCCCATAGAGCATCATTAAGCTGTGCAGCCCAATCTTTCCTACTTGCACTAACCATCTTCTCCAGGATCTGCTTTATCTCTCTATTTGTGTAACAACCTGACCGGTCATTTTGAGTATTACAGTCCCATTTCCCCATTTACTGCTCAATTTATACTTTACAGTCGTTTTAAGATTTACCGGGTTAATTGGTTCGGGTCCGGAGGGAATTCAGAGTGAAATGAGACACTTAGTCTCATAATTGAAAATTTTAAGTTAGAAAAGTTGACCGGATATGGACTTATATGTAAACGACCTCGGATTTGAATTTTGATGATTCCAATAGCTCCGTATGGTGATTTTGGACTCAGGAGCGTGTCCGAAAAATTATTTGGAGGTCTGTAGTGGAATTACGCTTGAAATGGCGAAAGATGAATTTTTGGAAAGTTTGACCGGGGAGTTGACTTTTTGATATCGGGGTCGAAATCCAATTCTGAAAATTGGAATAGCTTCGTTATGTCAATTATGACTTGTATGCAAAATTTGAGGTCAATCGGACTTGATTCGATAGGTTTTGGCATCGAATGTAGAAGTTTGAATTTCTTAGTTTCATTAAGCTCGAATTGGGGCATGATTCGTGGTTTTAGTGTTGTTTGATATCATTTGAGGCTTCGACTAAGTTCGTATGATGTTTTATGACTTATTGGTATATTTGGTTGAGGTCCCGAGGTGCTCGGGTGAGTTTCGAGGGGGTTTCGGACAATTTCTAGGCCATTTTAATTGTCGGTTTCTACCTACAGAGGTGTGCATCGCGATCACGAACATTTGGTTGCGTTCGCGAAGAGCAAACAGCAGTTTGGGGCCTTGTGAATCGCGATCGCGGAAGCTCTTTTGCGATCGCGTAGAACAAAATCTCTACTGCACTAACCCGATTTTGGAAGCTTATATCTCGCAATCCATAAGGAATTTGGAGATGATTCAAAAATGAAAGTTGTAGCCCTTGATATCTAGTTTTCAGAAAACTAAACCATTTGTTATTTAGAGTTTTGTACAAAAGGTTATGACCATTATACTAGAAGCTATCTGGAAGAGTCGGGGAGTTTGTTCTTCGCGATCGCGATTGGTTTTCCGCGATCGTGAAGGGCAATTTTGGGGCTGAAAAATTTTGTGCTTCGCAATCGCAAAGAGTAAAAGCCTGGGCAGTGAGTTTAAGTTCTGAAAATGGGACTTCGTCCCATTTTTCATTTTTCACGGGTTGGAGCTCGGGAAGAGGCGATTTTCAGGAGTTTTTCAAGAAAAATAATGGGGTAAGTGTTTTTAACTCAATATTGGTTAAATTACCCAAATCCATGATTGTTTTTAACATTTAATTGGTGAATTAAGTTGGAAAATTATGAAAACCCTCTTGGTTTAATTTGGAGATTTGAGGGTCGAGTTGATGTCGGATTTGAGTAAAATTTATATGGTTGGACTCGTGGTTGAATGGGCGTTCATATTTTGTAACTTTTGTCGGGTTCCAAGACGTGGGCCCCACGGGCAATTTTTGAGTTACATTTCGGATTTTTATGGAAAAATTATATTTTCATATGGAATTAATTCCAATAAACTTTATTGACTAGAACAAATTAATTGTGACTAGATTTGAGGCATTCAGAGCCCGAATTGCGAGGCAAAGGCATAACAGAGTAAAGAATTTCACATTTTGAGGTAAGTAACAGTTTTAAATCTGGTCCTGATTGTATGAAAACCCAGATTATTGTATTATGTGAGTATTTTGGAGGTGACGCACATGCTAGATGACGGGCGTGTGGGCGTGTACCGTGGGAATTGGGACTTGGTCTATTCCCTGAAACTGGAAAGTTGAATAAGCTTGTTGTTAGCTATGTGCCCTTTCTGTGCTATAAACATTTGACAGTGAAGCATTCTTAGGCTATGTGTTGGTGCTGTAAAGACCACAGAGGTCTTGTACATGTTGAATTATCTACTAAATTGTTGCTTTGTACTCAGTCACAATTTATTTGTTTATTTTATCTCAGTCTCTATTGTTCATTGTTGATGCATCATTTTATTGTTATTTGGGCTGAGTATCATGACTATTGAGAGCCCGAGAGACTGGAGAGATTTATGACTGAGTGAGGCCGAGGGCCTGATTGTGAGATCTTATACTATAGTACGTGAGTTGTCCCTGCGGAACCTTATATTGTACTATAGCACGTGAGTTATCCGTTCAGCACATGAGTTGTCCGTGCGGATCCTTATATTATACTATAGCACATGAGTTGTCCGAGCAGCACGTGAGTTGTCCGTGCGGATCCAGATATTTATACTATGGCACGTGAGTTGTCCGTGTAGCATGTGAGTTGTCCGTGCAACACGTGAATTGTCCATGTAGATTATAGCGCTTGGGCTCTAGGAGCCCCTCCGGAGTCTGTACACCCCCAGTGAGTGGGGGTACCCATTGAGTGTGAGTGCTGAGGGCTGAGAGCCGAGTGGTTGAGCTGTTGTGATGAGTTGAGTGACTGTTGCCCAGAGAGGTTGTACTTGCTTCTCATTTGTTGTTGCACTTAGTTGCTATCTATCATTGTTGTGAAATTCTATGAAAGATTTTATATCCGGATTACATGAACTTGAACTGTATAAAATTGATTTGACTTAAACTACTGGATTTGAAAGCATATCTATTCTTACTGGAATTACTGAAAATGTACTATAACTGTGTAGCTCGTCACTATTTTCAGTTCTTTATTTATTATTGTTACTTACTAAGTTGGTTGTACTCATACTACACCCTGCACTTCGTGTGCAGATCCAGGTGTCCCCGGACATAGTAGGTGTTGATTCTTTCGCGCAGTTGATTTTTCCGGAGATTCAGAGGTAGCTGTCGTGTTTCGCAAACCTTGTATCTCCTTCCCTACCTCATTGTTTAATGTATTTGATCTCAGACTATTATAGACCGTATTTTCCAGACTTGCACTCATATTAGATGCTGATGTACTTAGTGACACCGGGTTTTGGGAGTGCTTGTATCTGAAATTGTGAGGACTTTTATTAAACTCAAATTATTATGTTTTTCAAACTTTAAGGAAATGTAGTTTTATTGAGATTGTCGGCTTGCCTAGTATCGATATAGGCGCCATCACGACGGGTGAGATTTTGGGTAGTGACAAGTTGGTATCAGAGCTTTAGGTGACATATGTCTCACAAGTCATGAGCAAGTTTAGTAGAGTCTTGCGGATCGGTACGAAGACATTTGTACTTATCTTCGAGAGGCTGCCAAAACCTTAGGAAAATTTCACTTTCTTGTATTCTATCGTACGGAATTGATTCAGCTTGAAACATAACTCTTTGAATTCCTTCCATTCATTTCGTATGCGTATATGAGCACGTAGTATTAGTTGTGCATCGCCGGCTTGTGATTCTATGAAGGAGGTTCAAGATGTGTATTCTGTGTTTTGGTGATGGGCTAGTATGGAGGACTTGAGGCAAGGTTTAGACCGCAGCTTAGGCTCGGTAGCTTCAGTTGTATCCTGTACATTTGGACTCATATGTCCGGTAATGTCCCTACGAGTGGAATTTGTGGCTCGATGAGCGGTGGAATGGCTTTGTGATGAGTATGATGTAACTACGGGATTTGATAAGACAATTTGAATGTGACGAGAAGTATTTCCTTGAAATGTAAAGGAAGGCCGTTGGGTGCTTTATTTTCATTTTGATGTGACGTACAATCTCAAGCGTGAATGTTTTGAAAGATCTTTCACGTTGTTAAATTTTGGG
This sequence comes from Nicotiana tomentosiformis, assembly GCF_000390325.3. Lineage (NCBI taxonomy): Eukaryota > Viridiplantae > Streptophyta > Magnoliopsida > Solanales > Solanaceae > Nicotiana > Nicotiana tomentosiformis. Next base: position 122,708,545 of record NC_090817.1, on the reverse strand, counting down.
GCAAATTAAATTCTCGTGTATGGTTATTAAGTTTGGACTCTGAAAGATTAAGTGATTTCATAGTAATTGTGGCCGCGAAGGGGTATAACAAGATACCAATTTGAGACTAAGCAGGTGGGTTATTTCCTGCCGAGTAATCTACGTAGCTGTGCTCCTTATAATGTTGAGTGGAGAGTTTCCTTTCTACCAGTGGGGCATATGTGTTGAGATTTGAATTTGAATCTGGTTGAGAAAGTTGACTTGCTTGTCGCGAGAATAAATGCGAACTTAGCAGATGATTGAGGTATTTTATGGTGGGTGTTGCATAAGCTTGAGAAGAATTTTCGTTGGACTGACTGCAGTATTATGGCAGTAATAAAGTATGGGTATTATGAGTTATCGAATGTTTTGTTCTATGGCTTTGAGCCAAGCGGGGGAGTCTGCTATTGACAATTCAATTTTATGGATATATATTAAATTTTAGTTTTGGTCTGAGGCATACTTGTGGTTTAGTTATGACTTACAGAGGTGGAGATCGAGGATGACTCGGGTAAGTAAATTCCTGGATACGGGTTACATTGCACTTTATGAAAATATGAAAATTATGGAAATATTAAGTTGTTATTTTGAAGGATGTAGTGCACACGAAGTATGAATTTGATTGGTCGTGTTAAGGCAGGGTTACTTATTTGAGTGTTGATTGTGCTAAAGGAGCACATGTCTTTCGGCCCATTTGGGGCGGAGTAAATTAGATTTGAGCAGAGTGGATGACTATCGAGAGGGTTCTAATGGATTCAAAATGTATATGTGGAAATTGAAAATTTTTCAAATTTGTATATCACTAGAATCAGTTACTTACATTTGGATGGTATCGGGACGTGCGGTAATTCTGTTTGACTATGGATTCTACATTTCAGTATAATAAAGGAAAGAGGAACAATTTTAAATTCGCATAAGGTATTTTCAGAGTGGGTGTTTCAGTTATGGTATTTATATGGGTAATTATGATGTGGTGAGACTCTACAAATATTTTGGTGGCAATATTCTTGGGTTTTGGTGACCTACGTGGTTTGGTCGAGTTAGAGGAATTCAGTTCTGATGGCTTGGTTATGTGAAAATGGATTTCAAAGTGTTCATGATCGTTTCTACCATGGTTTGAACCGGATATGTTCTACCGGTGTATGGAACGTGTTGTGTATTGTGATTTCCTCCTGGAAAGAAGCAAGAAAGAGGTTTCCAACTGATAAGGTATGTAATTTGCTGGTGACTCAGAGGTGATAATTGGATTCTTGTGCTTGTCACATGATGGCATAATAGATGTGGTGTGTTATGCGGGATTAGGATTTACATGTACAAGGTGACAGTTCAGTCTTGAAGAGAAGGTAACGAATGTTGGATAGCATGGTCAGTTTCAGATATTTCGATGAATGTTATAACTGCTCGGTAATTCCTGAGAAGGGTGCGTATTTCAGAAGGCGCGTTGTGTTTTGACTTACGGATGTTCATCGGAATTGCAGTACTCACCTGGTTGATAGACTGCTGATATTCAAATTATTGCTATGTGACACGGAAGAATTATGAAAGTATTCCTCATGGGATTATCGTGAATGGAAGATGTGTTAGTCATTTTAGTGCTGGAGTTGGGATCAGTTACGGTGATTCATGTGTTCGATGAAGTTGGAGATTGGGAGTTCTCAGAAGTATATTGTTTCGGGGTTGTGACCTATTTGAGGTGACTATTTTATTTAAAACTCGGTGGAGGCACTAGTTGCGTTAATTATTTGTAATAGCTATGCGCTATGAGTGCGCATATATGTGAGGTTTGAGCCCATGTGCGGGCATTAGAGCAAGTATTCATACTCGGAAGAATGCTTAGGCTATAATATGCCTAGAGTTGACTGTTAAGTGTAAAGTTATAACGTTTCTCGTATTCGTACCTTTGTTGAGATCTATCTGTGCTATACTTGAGGTTACAAAGAAGATGATTCCCTAATAAATGGGGTAGTTACTAATTCTGCGTAAAATTGCCGATTTGAAGTGTGATAGCAGAATTTGCACATGCTTACACTATGGCGTGCTATTTATACCAGTCCAGGAGCATGAGAATCTTATTTCACTATCATATACAAGTGTACTTGTTTAATTGCTCCTGTATGATATGCTGGGGATAGAGGCCTGTGACCATGCCGGGCGATTCATATTATTGGCACGTGAGTTGTCCGTGCCGTGTATGGGAATTTTATTTCTATGATAATTTATCTGATTCATTAATTTCCTTCCTCTATAATTGTGCATATGCTCCTACAGTTATCCTCTTCACGAAATTTGAGGAGTTGGTTGTAACATTGTGGTTATGGCGGTGCTTGTTGAACTTGCAATATGGTTCTCTTCCTTGAGATATCTCCCATATTTGGGTACACGGATTGCGCAGTGGTGGCTGGAGTTATATTGATGTGGCGTGTCTGTGGGATATTTGTATTTAATAATATAAGGTTATTGTACTTAGAATGGGTACTATCAGGCTTGATTATGGTATATCCGAGAGGATTATGGTTCTTGTTAGGGCGAGAGAGCTCCATGGCTAGTTGATCTGATGTGTGGTTATGAGTTTTTGATTGTTTCTTTCATCATTGGCAGTGTACGAAGGTTTTGGAATGAGGTTTTGTTGAATGCGAGGTTTTATACTAGTACTTGGTTGGTTTTAAGTAGTTATTGTGATCAGAAATGGTGCTACGAGTATGCGAGTTGTGTAGTATGTAATAGGATTATATCTGGGGTTATGGCTATGGCTTGATACAGCTTATTCAGACTTATACGGTGTAGATGTGAGATTTAGATTTCGGAAAGAATTCTGGGTGTTAGAAATTGGGCTCCAAGTTTTGGGCTAAGGTTAAATTAATGATTTTCTATTGTGTTATGTTGTCATGCCTATATAGAATAGGGTGACGTGGGATCACCCCCGGGTACATGCGTGGTAAGATGGAATAATGATTTGATGGCTTGAAAACAACTCTTGGCACGTTCGAGGACGAACGTATATTAAAGTGGGGGAGAATGTAACAATCCGGCCGGTCGTTTTGAGTATTACACTCCCGTTCCCCCATTTACTACTCAATTTATACTTTACAGTCGTTTTAAGACTTACCGGGTTAATTGGTTTGGGTCCGGAGGGAATTCGGAGTGAAATGAGACACTTAGTCTCATAATTGAAAATTTTAAGTTAGAAAAGTTTACCGGATACGGACTTATGTGTAAACGACCTCGGATTTGAATTTTGATGATTCCAATAGCTCCGCATGGTGATTTTTGACTTAGGAGCGTGTTCGGAAAATTTTTTGGAGGTCTGTAATGGAATTAGGCTTGAAATGGTGAAAGATGAAGTTTTGGGAAGTTTGACCGGAGAGTTGACTTTTTGATATCGGGGTCGGAATCTGATTCTGGAAATTGGAATAGCTTCGTTATTTCAATTATGACTTGTGTGCAAAATTTGAGGTTAATCGGACTTGATTCGATAGATTTCGGCATCGAATGTAGAAGTTGGAATTATTTTGTTTCATTAAGCTCGAATTGGGGCATGATTCGTGGTTTTAGCGTTGTTTGATGTCATTTGAGGCTTCGACTAAGTTTGTATGATGTTTTAGGACTTGTTGGTATATATGGTTGAGGTCCCGAGGGGCTCAGATGAGTTTCGGGATGGTTTCGGACCATTTCTAGGCCATTTTTAATTGTCGGTTTCTACCTACAGAGGTGTGCATCGCGATCGCGAACATTTGGCCGCGTTCGCAAAGAGCAAACAGCAGTTTGGGGCCTTGTGAATCGCGATCGTGGAAGCTCTTTTGCGATTGCGTAGAACAAAAACTCTACTGCACTGACCCGACTTTGGAAGCTTATATCTCGCAATCTATAAGAAATTTGGAGATGATCCAAAAATGAAAGTTGTAGCCCTTGATGTCTAGTTTTCAGAAAACTAAACCATTTGTTATTTAGAGTTTTATACAAAAGATTATGACCATTATACTAGAAGCTATCTGGAAGAGTTGGGGAGTTTGTTCTTCGCGATCGCGATTGGTTTTCCGCGATCGCGCATGGCAATTTTGATGCTGGAAAATTTTGTACTTCGCGATCGCGAAGAGTAAAAGCCTGGGCAGTGAGTTTAAGTTCTGAAAATGGGACTTCTTCCCATTTTCAATTTTTAACAAATTGGAGCTCGGGAAGAGATGATTTTCGGGAGTTTTTCAAGGATAACAACGGGGTAAGTGTTCTTAACTCAATATTGATTAAATTACCTGAATTCATGGTTGTTTTTAACATTTAATTGGTGAATTAAGTTGGAAAATTGTGAAAACCCTCTTGGTTTAATTTGGAGATTTGAGGGTCGAGTTGATGTCGGATTTGAGTAAAATTTGTATGGTTGGACTCGTGGTTGAATGGGCGTTCATATTTTCTAACTTTTGTCGGGTTCCGAGACGTGGTCCCCACGTGCGATTTTTGAGTTAAATTTCGATTTTTTATGGAAAAATTATATTTTCATATGGAATTAATTCCAATAAATTTTATTGATTAAAATAAATTAATTGTGACTAGATTCGAGGCATTCACAGCCCGATTTGCAAGGCAAAGGCATAACAGAGTAAAGAATTTTACATTTTGAGGTACGGAACAGTTTTAAATCTGGTCCTGATGGTATGAAACCCCAGATTATTGTATTATGTGAGTATTTTGGAGGTGACGCACATGCTAGGTGACGGGCATGTGAGCGTGCACCGTGGGAATTGGGACTTGGTCCATTCAGTGAAACTGGAAAGTTGAATAAGCTTGTCATTAGCTATGTGCCCTTTCTGTGCTATAAATATTTGACAGTGAAGCATGCTTAGGTTATGTGTTGGTGCTGTAAAGACCACAGAGGTCTTGTACAGGTTGAATTATCTTCTAAATTTTTGTTTTGTACTCAGTCACAGTTTACTTGTTTATTTTATCTCAGTGTCTATTATACACTATTGATGCATCATATTATTGTTATTTGGGCTGAGTATCATGACTATTGAGAGCCCGAGAGACTAGAGAGATTTATGACTGAGTGAGGCCGGGGGCCTGATTGTGAGATATTATACAATAGCACGTGAGTTGTCCGTGCAGCACGTGAGTTGTCCATGCGGAACCTTATATTATACTATAGCACGTGAGTTGTCCGTGCAGCATATGAGTTGTCTGTGCAGATCCTTATATTATACTATAGCACGTGAGTTGTCCGTGCAGCACGTGAGTTATCCGTGCGGATCCAGTTATTTATACTATGGCACGAGAGTTGTCCGTGCAGCACGTGAGTTGTCCATGCAGATTATAGCGCTTGGGCTGTAGCAGCCCCTCCGGAGTCTGTACACCCCCAGTGAGCGCGAGTACCCATTGAGTGTGAGTGCTGAGGGCTGAGAGCCGAGTGGTTGAGCTATTGTGACGAGTTGAGTGACTGTTGCCCTGAGAGGTTGTACTTGCTTTTCATTTGTTGTTGCACTTAGTTGCTATCTGTCATTGTTGTGAAATTCTCTGAAAGATTTTATATCTGGATTACATGAACTTGAACTGTGTAAAATTGATTTGACTTAAACTGTTGGATTGGAAAGCATGTCTATTCTTGCTGGAATTACTGAAAGTGAACTATAACTGTGTAGCTCGTCACTATCTTCAGTTCTTTATTTATTATTGTTACTTACTAAGTTGGTTGTACTCATACTACACCCTGCACTTCGTGTGCAGATCCAGGTGTTCCCGGACATAGCGGGTATTGATTCTTTCGCGCAGTTGATTTTTTCGGAGATTCAGAGGTAGTTGTCGTGTTTCACAGACCTTGTCTCTCCTTCCCTACCTCATTGCTTAGTGTATTTGGTCTCAGACTATTATAGACTGTATTTTTCTGACTTGCACTCATATTAGATGATCATGTACTCAGTGACACCAAGTTTTGGGAGTGCCTGTATCTGAAATTGTGAGGCCTTTTATTAAACTCAAATTATTATGTTTTTCAAACTTTAAGGAAATGCGGTTTTATTGAGGTTGTCGGCTTGTCTAGTATCGAGATAGGCGCCATCACGACGGGTGCAATTTTGGGTCGTGACAATTTGAGATTTCAACTTGCCCACTAGTCTGAGGATAGTAAGCGGTTGCAACCTTATGTTTGACCCCATATTGTGCTAAGACATTGTCCAAGAGCTTGTTACAGAAATGGGTGCCCCCATCACTAATCATCACTCTCGAAGTGCCGAACCTTGTAAAGATATGCTTTTTCACAAAGTTGAACACAACCTTGGCTTTATTGGTAGGAAGAGCAATGGCCTCCACCCACTTTAACACATAGTCAACGACCACCAAAATGTGCTTACACCCACTGGACAAGGGAAATGGACCCATAAAATCAATTCCCCACACATCAAAAATTTCAACCTCCATAATACCATGCAATGGCATCTCATGCCTTTTTGTGATTGTTCCTGTTCTCTAGCACCTATCATTCCTCCTCACGAACTCATGGGCGTCTTTAAACACCCTAGGCCAATAAAAACCCGATTGCAACACCTTAGCTACCATTTTATCACCCGCAAAATGACCACCATAAAGCGACGCATGACAGATTTGTACAAGATTTGACCTCACATCTCACAAGAACTTCTTTTTAGCATAAGTTTCAAGATCAGGCGGCCAGATAGTTCACAAAATCTGCATACCATGGCACCTCCCCAGTAGTAATGGCCAATAATTGCTCATCCGGGAATGTTTCCTTGATGACATCTCCCTCAGCTACATGATTCCGAGTTTCTAACCTGGATAAGTGATCAGTCACTTGATTCTCTGTTCCTTTACGGTCTAGGATCTCCAAATCAAATTCCTACAAGAGTAAAACCCAACGGATTAGCCTTAATTTAGCATCTTTCTTTTCGAACAAATACCTGATGGTTGTAGGGTCTATGTAGACGATGACTTTGGTACCAACCAAATAGGCCCGAAATTTATCGAACACACACACTACAGTAAGCAACTCCTTTTCTGTCACAGTATAATTTATTTGAGTAGGAGTAACAGTCTTGATTGCATAGTAAATGGAGTAAAATATTTTGCTCCTCCTCTGGCCCAACATGGCCCCAATTGCACCATCACTAGCGTCAAACATCAGCTCAAATAGCTCTTTCCAGTCAGGAGCCACTATGATTGGTGCACTCACTAACTTTTTTTCAGCTCCTAAAATGCTTTTAGACAAGCATCGTCAAACTTGAACGACACATCCTTCTCTAACAATCTGCACAAAGGAGAAGAAAGTTTTGAGAAATCCTTTATAAATCGGCGATAAAAACTTGCATGTCCCAGAAAACTCCTAACTCCTTTCACTGAAATCGGTGGTGGCAACTTTTCAATTTCTTCCACCTTAGCTTTGTCAACTTCCAGTGTATCTTTGGACACCTTGTGCCCCAGCACTATACCTTCACGTACCATAAAATGGCACTTTTCCCAATTCAGTACCAAATTAGTCTCCTCACACATGGCATGCACTTTAGCAAGATTGGTCAAGCATTCATCAAAAGAAGGACCAAACACAGAAAAATCATCCATAAAAACCTCCACAAACCGTTCCACCATAGCGGTGAGAATAGCCATGATACACTTTTCAAAAGTCGCAATTGCATTACACAACCCGAATGGCATTCTCTTAAATGCATAAGTGCCATAAGGGCATATAAAAGTGGTCTTTTCTTGATCTTCCGGGGCAATAGCAATCTGATTATACCCCGAATAGCCGTCAAGGAAACAATAGTATTCCTGTCCGGCTAACCTGTCAAGCATTTGATCAATGAAGGGGAGGGGGAAGTGATCTTTTCGTGTAGCATTATTCAACTTCCTATAATCTATGCATATTCGCCGACCAGTCACAGTCCTAGTTGGGATTAATTCACTTTGTTCATTCACTACAACAATCATACCCCCATTTTTAGGTACACATTGAACAGGGCTTACCCACTTACTATCGGAGATGGGAAATACTATACCTGTGTCGAGCCACTTAATCACTTCTTTTCTTACCACCTCTTTCATGTTTGGATTTAGGTGACGTTGATGTTCCATGCTAGGCTTGTGTCCCTCCTCCATGAGTATTTTGCGCATGCAGAATGCAGGGCTAATACCCTTTATGTAAGACATTGTTCAACCAATGGCATGCTTGTGCTCCCTCAGCACCCTTAAGAGCTTTTCTTCCTGCAATTTAGACAAATGAGAAGAAACAATCATAGGTAAAGTGTTAGAACTACCCAAATATGCATAATGAAGATGAGATGGTAAGGGTTTAAGTCCAGTTTTGGAGCCTCCTCAACTGAGGGTCTAGGGGGCAGGCCGATTGGCCTATCCAAAGGCTCAAACTGGGATCTTTCTCTTATGTATTCACAAGATGCATCCAAAATTTGCAACATCTCCTCAACCACTTCTTCCAGTTTCAAGTGATTGAATAACATCAATGCCTTTTCTAGTGCATCTTCTTTAAATGCACTTGGCTCTACGGCTGGTTCATTTATCTTCACCACAGAAATTATGGCCAGGTCCTCGTAATGACGAGGCAACCTAATGGCTCGATATACATTGAAGACCGCGTCTTCATTGTCCACCCTCAGGATCATCTTACCTTCTCGGACTTTGATAATGGCATCTCCAGTGGCCAAAAGAGGTCGTCCCAAGATGATAGGAACTAAACTTATTAGCCTCGTAGTCCAGTATGTTAAAATCTGCAGGGAAAATAAACTTCCCAATATGCAGCAAGACGTCCTCAATTACCCCCTCAAGATAAACATAAGATCTGTCAGCTAACTATAGCAGCACCATGGTGGGTCTCGGAGCTCCTAATCCCAATTGTTTGAACACTGACAATGGCATCAGATTGATACTTGCACCCAAATCACACAAGGCTCTACCCACACCAATTTCACCAATCCTCACGGAGATTGTAAAATTAACCAGATCCTTAAGCTTTTATGGAAGCTTATGTTGAATCCTGGAAGTGTACTCCTCAGTAAGTGCACCGGTCTCAAATTCAGTTAACATCCTCTTATTTGCCACTATATCCTTAATATATTTTGCATATTTTGGGACCTCACGGAGCATGTCCACCGTATTTGCTTATGTTGAATCCTGGAAGTGCACTCCTCAGTAAGTGCACCGGTCTCAAATTCAGTTAACATCCTCTTATTTGCCACTATATCCTTAATATATTTTGCATATTTGGGACCTCACGGAACATGTCCACCGTATTTGCCACTATATGGTCATCATTCTTCTTTCTTAGTCTTTGAGGAAAAGGAGGTGGATCCCTCTCTGATATTTGCTCAGACTCTGTTTTGTTTCTCTTATCTACCTCTACAGGTTTTGGCACTCTTTCTTCTACGAGCCCAAACTGCTTCTTTTTCTTCTTAGGCACATCTACTAACTCTCTCCCATTTCTCAACGTCACTGCATTGACTTGAGGATTTTTCTCTGTATCACTTGGGAGAGCTCCAACAGGTCTAATATTCTGATTGTTAGCCATTTGCCCAAACTGCCTCTCTAGATTTCTGAACTCTGTGCGCAACTGTTGATTCTCAGCCATAACTTTCTGATTGTCTAGCAAGAGCTTTTTCATCATGTCAGTCAAACTCTCTTCTGATTGCTGTGGAGGTTGAGGTGGATGATTATAATTTGCTTGAGGCCTGATGTTCTGATTTCCACCCCAAGAGAAGTTAGGATGATACCTCCCGTTCGGATTGTATGTGTTACCATATTGAGCATTTTGATTCATTGGCCCTATATCTTGTTGCCCCACCTAGTAGATGGATTCGGGATTCACAGGGCATATGTCACTTGTGTGACCTTCACCACATAACTCGCAGCAAGTAGACATTTGTTGCATATGCTGCATCTGTTGTGCTTTGTGCATTGTCATCTTATTAATCTGATTTGCTAATCTCGCTATATCTGCCCTCATGGCTGAGAAATCATCAAGCTCGATCACACCTCCTGCCTTTTGTTTAAGTGCTCTTCATGGTTCCCCATCTCCTTGACAATTATTATCATTAGCAGTGAAATTGTTTAGCAGGATCTGGATCTCACTATACGGTCTTGCCATGCAGCTACCCCCACATGCTGAGTCAAGATTCATCTTTGATGCCTCGTCCAACCCATCAATGAAAGTGTGACCCAATACCTCATCAGTCTTACAATGATGTGGGCAGTCTCTGAGTAGCTTCTTGTATCTTTCCCAAGCTTGACGAAGAGTCTAGCTATCTCGTTGTTGAAACTCAAGAATCTGGCTCCTCAGCGACTTTGTCTTCTTAGTAGGAAAAAACTTGATTAAGAATTTCCTTGCTAGATCATCGCAATTGTGGATTGAGTTCGTGGGCTCCTTTTGCAACCATTCCTAAGCTTCCCCTAGCAGTGAAAAGGAAACAATGTCAGCCTGACATAGTCCTTGGAAACATTCGGATAATTGTAAGTGTCTGTAATTTCCAGAAAGTTCTTAATGTGCCTCTGCGGGTCTTCATGAGATAGACCCACATATTGCCCTGTGGACTGAATCAGTTGTACCATGTATTGTTTGAGTTCAAAGTGACCCGTGATCTCAGGCTTCACAATTGCCTGTGTCATAGTAGCAAGATTGGGCCTTGCAGCTTCTATCACCGGACGCCCTTCATTAACTGCCATCTCTATTGGATGTGGTTGAACTACGATGTCCAACTCTCTTTAAATTCTAGTTCTAGCTTCAACTTCCCTCCTCACTCTATGAAGTGTTCGTTCGATCTCAGGATCAGGAGGAAAGATATTGTTTGCACCTCTACTCCTCCGCATTCAAGAGAAGAGCATGTGTTATCACAAATAAAGCAAACTAAAAATGAAAACTTGAACAAATAACGAATAAAAGCTTAACTTAGATAAACAATCAATAACTAAGTCCCCGACAACGGCGCCAAAAACTTGTTGGTTCCCCAAGTACACGTGGCCGTCAAGTAATAAAGTGACTCGAAAGTCAGATGTCAAACCCATAGAGACTTAGATCAATTGTCAACTAAGCAAACTAAAATCAATTAATTGTCCAAGATATTTAAGAGCGATGTTTTTCTATTAATCTACTATTGCGGAAATTAAACAAGTAACAACTAATTTATCAAGAATGCAAACGTGTATGATGAGATTTTAATTCATAGGAGGTGAAAATTTCAGGGTTGTGGTTGGTTTATTAATCCTATTAAGTTCAATAATAACACTCATTAATCCAGATTATCTATGGTTGCTAATTAACCGGATCATTTATATGAATAGCATGTTCCCACAATACTACTCGCCTGCCCATAATATATCAATCCTATATTCCTATGGTATTAAGTCTATCATGAACGAATATAATACGGTATTCAATTAAGCAAGACTGTTAGGTGTATTCCTATCCTAACCGTGAAATAATACCCCGAGCCACGGGTTCAGAAACAAGCTCTCTCTAATACTACTCTAATCTAAACACGGCTTTCCCCAAGCATAGCATAGATAGTAGGGTGAATTGGTAGCTACAACAATTCACAAGTTAAAACCAGAATTAAAGAAACAACCACAAGATGATAATCTGAATTAACAAAGATGTAATTAATAAACGTTAATAATCATGTCAACCACAACCCTAGAACTAGAGTGCTTAGCCACTCATGTTCGTAGTAACAAATTTTCAAGTATTTTGTATAAACAAATTACAAAGAAAAGATAAAGGAATGAAGAACTCGATGATTTTCTCCACCAAAAGTTGTTCCACGTGATGTTCTTGCCTCCTGTCGCAAAAACTCCTCTAAAAATTGTGTTTAATGACTATTTATATGTGTAGGAAAAAAGCCTAGACGAAATAACAAAGTCCAAAACCAAAAAGGAGACAAAATAGGCTTTAAAACCCGAAACACCCTCACTACAGGCCTCGCGGTGCGAGGCAAAATGCGAGCTTCATATCGCTGTAGCCCGTGCGACGCAAGCTCTGTCGCGCGCTTTAATCCTCGCCTCGCCTACTCTAACGCGAGCAAAGTAGCTCGCTACGCCTGTTGGTTCTTCGATTCAATTTTGTTGCCTAACATTTCCAATTCACGTTTTTGTTTCATTTTTCAATTGTTCTATTTGTCTTCTTTTGATTTGTCTCTTTTGTCTTCCTTTATAATGTTAAACTTTAATCCTTATATATCCACTAATTAAATAATCATAACTCCATTCTTTTAGTGTATAAAATACACATATAATCTCTACTTTGCTCTCAATTTCGTCTTCAACGTACCTACACATAAAATAAACTCAATTAAGCACAAATATAGTATAGTTTTGCATTAAAGCCCCAAAATGTAAGGTAAGTAATAATGCACTAAAAATATGGAATCATAGCCAAACATCAGAAATCACTCGGATAAATAGTCATTCGCGAAAGGGGATATCCTATAATTATAATAGAACAAGGTGTTGTGTCACATTCTCCTGTTGCAATTTCATTAGAATTTAGCATAGTAGTCGATTCAGGTACCAACGACATGGACATTGAAGATTCATACAACCGATTATCTAACTCCATCATATTCATTGTTTCTTGAATATGAAGATGAAAAAAACGCAGCGGCCGAGACTTGAGAGTTTTGAGTGATAAAATAGGGCTATATATATGACTTAGCAGTTTAGATACTTTGTATTTATAGAACAAAAAGTTGATTATGATCAACGGCAATGAGTTCGATTTTAGGGAAGTACGTGAAGCCCAAGTATATTCAACAAATTTTACCTGAAATCCCTGCCTTTGTAAAAAACCAAACGTGTAACTATTTAGGAAACTTTCTTCTAACGGTCGAAATTGTTCGTTGTAAAATAATTATAAAAAAAGGAACTGTTAATATATGGAAACATGGGAGTTAAATAATAAAAACAATGTACACTATTTATTCATTTAGCATGTAGTAATCTTTCAAAGAAACAAAAGAGTTAAAAGAATTTCCAAATTAATATATTTTTGTCAATCTTACCGTGAAATATATATTATTTTTGTGTATTCTTGAGTTTTATTATTTTAATAGAATTTAATTTTTATATTTCATTTTAAAATGTAACAGAAATTGTTAATATGTAGAAATTATTCGTAGTAAATAAAAAAAAGTGTTAATATGTGGAAACTTAGCAGATTGCTTCTTTAAGCAATAAATATTTATTAAACAACCAAGTCAAAACAGAATTACGTTATGGAAAATCCTTGTTCTTTAAATGAGAAGCATCAAAACAAAAAATAAAAGCCAAACATGAAGGATAGAAATCCCAAGTTACACTAGTTACATACGATAAAGCTATACGAGCAAGAGAGAGAGCCGCTTTATTAACGTTCTGCCTAGTCCATGGAAGGACAAATCAATGAATTAATTCTTCAAATACAAACAATCCCCAATAATTTGTCTGAATGTGGAATCTTAGGAGTTAAATAATAGAAACGATGTATTCTATTTATTCATTTATCATGAGTAATCGTTTTTCTTTAAAAAAAAATAAACCAATGTTAATACTTCCAAAAATATGTTATTTTTACGTATGACATTATCTTTGGCTTTTAAAAAAAAATAGAATTTGATATTTTTATTTATTTTAAAAGGCATATACTAAAATAATATTGGCAGAATACATAGACAGACATTTTAACTATCACAGAAATTCCACTTGAACACCTCACTAAGCCATTTACCAACGAAACACTTTAACTCTATCTTTACTGTACCATTTTAACACGTCCGACTGACATGGCAAATAACGTGAGCATCACTGTTGTTGAGCGCGTGAACATTAAAAATATGCTGACAAAAACTATTTCAACGGTAAAATACAAACGGTAAAAATACACCCCTTCCCTATTATATAAACCCTTGTCCCGTTTTACTTTGTCTCTTAAATCCAGCCATATTTCTTCACCCTTTTCTTGATTTTCTGGTTTAAAAATTGTACTATTCTCTCCAAATTGAAAGTAGTCTCGCCTGAGTGTTAGGATTTTGGCTTAAGCTCTCAATTTTGTGGATAATGTCTCTCACACCAAGAATCGATTCATGTCGGTGTGATCATGAATGTCAATTAAAAACTTCATGGTCTCCGTCTAATCCTGGAAGGATGTTCTATGGATGCAAAATTGAAAAGGTAAGTGTTAATTAACTACAATTAATTATTTTTACTATGTTGTCCCCGATTTTAGTTTGAATCAATTTCTTTTTTTTTTTGAAGGACAAAGGTAGATGTAAGTATTTTAGGTGGGTTAATGACGAGTTTCCTAGCCAAGCGAATAGGGTTATTTGGGGTTAATTGAACATGGCCAAAGATTTTGAAGAAGAAAGGGCTCGAGCAAGAATACGGAAGAAGAAATTGGGTTCTGTTATAGTAATAGTGCTAATTATTTGGGTTTGCTATTGCGCCTTCGATCGTTGAAGTTGTTGTGGTTCTGCATGTGGTTGGAGTAGAAGCGTTTTGATGCCATTATGTCATCTATGTCTTAGCTCTTGTATTTTGCGTTTGTAATGGTGGTTGATATATTTTGGATGTATCTTAACTAGTAGTTTGTGTGAATGTAATTGTGGTCTGTAGCCTTATTTCAATGAATTGAAGAAATTTTCTACCATTTATTTTATGTACTGGTCCAAATGTGGAATTCGAAGTGCTAACATGTTGAAGTTGTAATTGAACTCAACTGATAAGTACTTAACAAACATCCATCACAGCCTACCATCTTCCATAGTTACCAAGCACATACAGTCCAACTTATGAGCCATATCTTATGTTCATTTGATGAAAAAGCACAGCAATTGCATTCACAACTGTTGCAAAGGTTGTTGAGGCTGCCAACTGATGTTATAAAAGCAACAAATAGCACGAATGTTGAGGCTAACAATAGCATTTAAATTGCATTCACAACAAACGTGTTATATATACAATACCAGTCATATTTCCAAAAGTTGAATAGAAATGCAATAAAGCTTGAATATAACTTCTTAAAATAGTGTCAACTAGTGAACCAAAAAAGACAGAATAATTAATCCAAGTCTGGATACTTAGCAAAATACATGAACTCAAAATAGCATAATCCTAACACAACTACATTCTTGAGGATGCTCTTTTGCATTATGGTGCTGGAGCGGCTGGACTTGCAAGTGAAGAGGTAGTTTAACCCTAACAGTAAGTTTTCTAGGAGTAGTTGCTGGAGGTGCATTTGGAATGCACCCATGCCAAATCTAGTATTGTTTCCCCCTCCTCTGCCACTGCTTGTATTAGTTGCACTAGATTCTTGAGATGCTTGACTTCCTTAGTTTTCTTGAATTGCTTGACTTCCTTAGTTTTCTTGAATTGCTTGAGTTGACTGTCTACTTGTAGACTCTCCAATTCCACCCTAAAAAAAATTTCCAATTATAACATTTATTTAAATTAGCATTTGAAGTGAAAAGAAAGGTGAAAAACATTACAACTTACCCTTGATTGGAAGGAAGACTTGTTATGGCCTGCTTGATGACATTTTGAACATGTCATTTTCACTCCTTGATTGGAGACCTTGCCATACTTCTTTTTTTAAGGCTCATTCTTGGCCTTTATTCTTTTTTGGGGGGGTCTGCCTGGCATTGACTTTGGTGCTGGAGGCTCAATTACCATGTTATTAGTGTCAGGCCACATCTTAATGTTAGGGTTTTGTTCAAGAAAGTATTGATATGCCTTGCGAAATGTCTCCTTTCCATGCCAGTTATCCACATAATTATATGGTTCTTCTTCTTCGTGATAGAATGCACATATTGCATATGCACAAGAGATCCCTCTTAACTGCCAAGATATATAAGTGCATGTTCTTCTCCTCAAGTTCACTATATATATGTATTCATACTCATCAACCTCAAACCCATCAATTCCAAATCACAAAACTTTGCATTTCCTAAAAAACTTCTTATTTTCTTCTAGAATCACCCTTGCCATAGGAGAAATGTCTGTAATCCAAATCTCTGCAAACTTTATCATATCAACATGTCTCCTAACTACTTTATATGTAATGTCCTCTAACATGTTAATAATAGACTGGTGCCTAGGTGCCAATATCCAATAACTAAAGGTCTCACACATATTATTTTCTACAATATCACATTTGAAGTGTTCAAGAAAAAAGCTTTGCACCAATACTGTTAGTTATACTTCAATAGGCTTTCACATATATTTTTTCAAGTTTTTCCAACCAGTTCTTCTTTCAATTTCACCTCAAAACTAGCCTTAGAATACCTGGCACACATTCGATGCTCAAAATTTGGTAGTAATTCAGGAATGCTAGGTACCAATCCCTACAAAACATAAATGAATCAAATAGAACCCTACAAAATAGAGATGAATAAAACAAAATAATAACACATGAAGTAGAAATTTAAGCCAGAAAGTTTTGGTAAAATACCTTTTGCGTATCAAACATAACTGTTAATCCAGCTTCATCTCCTAACTCCAAATCAGATATTAAGTTGTATATAAACCAACTCCAAGATGCTTTTGATTCATTGTCTATCACATCCCATGCAATGGGATATAAAGAAACTAGATAAAGGATCTCCAGTTGTCGCAATAGATCAGTATTTTCTTTAATGATCAAGTTTGCCTTTGCAAATGAGAAATTGTTGGTTCCCCAAGTACACGCAAGTATACGTGGCCGTCAAGTAATAAAGTGACTCGAAAGTTGGATGTCAAACCCACATAGACTTAGATCAATTGTCAACTAAGCAAACTAAAAACAATTAATTGTCCAAGATATTTACGAATGATGTTTTTCTATAAATCTATTATTGCGAAAATTAAACAAGTAACAACTAATTTATCAAGAATGCAAATGTGTATGATGAGATTTTAATTCAGATGAGGTAAAAATTCTAGGGTTCTAGTTGGTTTATCAATACTATTAAGTTCAATAATCACACTCGTTAATCCAGATTATCTATGGTTGCTAATTAATCTGATTGTTTATATGAATAGTATTTCCCACAATACTACTCGTCTACCCACAATATATCAATCATATATTCTTATGGTATTGAGTCTATCATGAACAAATATAATACGGTATTCAATTAAGCAAGATTGTTAGGTATATTCCTATCCTAACCGCGAAATCGTCCCCCAAGCCACGGGTTCAGAAACAAGCTCTCTCTAATTCTACTCTAATCTAAACATTGCTTTCCCCAAGCATAGCATAGATAGTAGGTTAAATTGGTAGCTACTACAACTCACAAGTTAAAACTAGAATTAAAGAAACAACCACAAGATGGTAATCCGAATTAACAAAGATGTTATTAATAAATATTAATAATCATGTCAACCACAACCCTAGAACTAGAGTGCTTAGCCACTAATGTTCGTAGTAATAATTTTTCAAGTATTTTTCATAAACAAATTACAAAAAAAAGATAAGGGGATGAAGAACTCGATGATTTTCTCCTCCAAAAGTTGTTACATGTGACGTTCTTGCCTCCGGTCGCAAAAACTCCGCTACAAATGGTGTTTAATGACTATTTATATGTGTAGGAAAAAAGCCTAGACGAAATAACCAAGTCCAAAACCAAAAAGGAGACAAAATAGGCTTTAAAACCCGGAATACCCTCGCTACAGGCCTCGCGGCGCGAGGCAAAATGCGAGCTTCATCTCGCTGTAGCCCGTGCGACGCAAACTCTGTCGCGCGCTTTACTCCTCGCCTTGCCTGCTCCAACGCGAGCAAAGTAGCTCGCTACGCCTGCTGCTGCTTTGATTCAATTTTGTTGCCTAACATTTCCAATTCACGTTTTTGTTTCTTTTGTCAATTGTTCTTTTTGTCTTCTTTTGATTTGTCTCTTTTGTCTTTCTTTGTAATGTTAAACTTTAATCCTTATATATCCACTAATTAAATAATCATAACTCCATTCTTGTAGTGTATAAAATACACAAAAAATCTCTACTTTGCTCCCAATTTCGTCTTCAATATACCTACACATAAAATAAACTTAATTAAGCACAAATATAATATAGTTTAGCATTAAAGCCCCAAAATGTAAGGTAAGTAATGCACTAAAAATATGAAATTATAGCCAAACATCACTACCCCACACTTACCCCACACTTAAACGTTGCTCGTCCTCGAGCAATCAAACTATACTTTATATAGACACGACTTTTTTAAACAATTCTCCTAACTCATCACACCAAGAATCTTTAAAATAGACTAAGCAGAAGGGTGTAACATCTTCACCTCAAGATTTGACTCACAAGTACCATGCATTATTCACCACTCACTCACTTAAACATAGAGGTCAATGACATTATTACCTTTCCTTCATGAATCAAGTGCCCTCACACAGCAAAAGAGAGTAGTTTCACATACATTAAAATTTAAGAATAATTAGGAACTCAAGATAGGAAGAATTCACTCACTCTCAGAAATAACATTCATATGCCACAAAAAGATATACCATAGGCTTGCCCGTAGTGTACTACTCTACTAATCGAGCTCATTCAGCCTAGGATCAAGTATGACTTTAATTGGTTGTAATGTAGGTTACGGGTCGGCTATGATACATTTGGATATAAGAGTGATTACACCTCCCTAAGCATTTTAATAGATATACTTTAACATTCAAACCTCATACTTATGTCAAACCAAACTCCACCTTCACATCAATGTATATTACTCCATACTTCTTTTAAGCACAATTACATCAAGAGTCATCACTATCAAGGAATATTTTTCACAGCAATACAACTATATATATATGTTTTTCTTTCTTTTTCAATTCACGCAGCTCTTACTTTTTCAAAAGTGCACCTTTCTCCTTATTTCATTAGTTCCACTCAAAAGCCAATCCAACCACCCCACACTTTAACTTTTACAAAGTTCATTACAATTCAAGTGCTCATGAGAGATTAAAAGGTTCAAATAGATGGTTAATTCAAACAAATGGGTAAGGCTTATAATGTGGTTGCCAAAGAAATAGGATTACAGGCTCAAAGGGATTAACTACGATACAAAACAATTAGGCGGGTAAACTATATATATCTGGCTCAACAAAGAAACGCCTATATCACTTCCAAGACTTAACAAAACTACTATTTTGCTTTGCAAACACACGGGGCAAGTTCTAGATATCAAATGCAATGCACAGAATAACACACAAACCTCACACACACATGGCACATAACTCACTCAGGATCGGACTTATCAAGACACTCTAGTCAAAGAAGTTAAGCAAATTTAAGATCATACAATTTAAGGTACTTATACAAGAGTCAAAAACTGAGCCTAAGCATCACAACCAAAGTACTCACTATTCTCAAGGCATAACAAAGTCAAGAGAAGTTAATTCAATTCAATTCATCTCACAATGGCTAATAAAACTAACTACATCCGGTTCAAACAAAACCTTCGGAAAAGAACCGCGGCACAAAGAAAAACCAAGGGGGAATTACTACACTACATACAAAGAAATTTTTTTTGTCCTTTTTCCTTAGACTTTAATCCCTCAAGAAAACTGTCTAGGAGATCCATCGTCGGGAAAAGTCTAATTTTTTTACTTTTTTTAAAAAAAAAATTTCACAACTACTAAAATACTAAAACACTACACAACTAAGAAAACAAAAAATAAGAAGTTAAAATTTTTCTAACATCCTACTACTAATTATCTAGAGAATTCTCCCACCCCACACTTAATAGAGTGCAGTGTCCCCAATGTACAAATAAGAAAAAACAATAATGAGGGTGGACAAGAAACTCCCTGAAAGGCCAAAGGCCAAAGCAATAGCGGCTCATGGGGTACTCAGACATCCCCCAGGTATGGTCCTTTGTGTGAGCACCTCACACTTAGTTCTCACCATCTAACTCGCTTTTGCATACTTCCAATGGCTTTGCCTCCTATGCTTATAATCATTCAAAACAAAAACAAAACACTACAGCAATAATAAGATAAAAAATAAAAATAAAAGAAAGCAGTAAAGATGGGTTGCCTGATTTAACGTCGCGGCACGACACAGAATCTCGTCTAATCATTGGCAAGTAACACCTTCAACTTCTGACGATCAAAGTCACCTCCATAATAGTGCTTTACTCTTTGTCCGTTCACTAAGAACGTTCTCTCGTCATATAAGACGCGCAGCTCAATTGCACCATGTGGAGTGACTCTCACTACCTCAAACGTGCCCGACCATCTCGATTTGAGCTTCCCCAAAAAGAGTCTTAACCTCGCATTGAACAAGAGAACCAATTGGCCTGGTTCGAACTCGCGATGGTGGATATGATTATCATGCTAGCGCTTGGTCTTTTCTTTATATAACTTGTCATTCTCATACGCATGCAAGCGAAACTCATCAAGCTCGTTCAATTGCATCACCCGCTTTATACCCTCTAATTCTGCATCAACGTTCAGCTTCTTTATCGCCCAATATGCCTTGTGCTCAAGTTCCACCGGTAAATGGCATGCCTTCCCATAAACTAGCTTGTAAGGGGAGGTTCCAATTGGAGTTTTGTAGGTAGTCCAGTATACCCATAGAGCATCATCAAGCTTTGCAGCCCAATCTTTCCTACATGCACTAATCGTCTTCTCTAGGATCTACTTTATCTCTCTATTTAAGACTTTAACTTGCCCACTAGTCTGAGGATGGTAAGTGGTTGAAACCATATGTTTGACCCCATATTGCGCTAAGACATTGTCCAAGAGCTTGTTACAGAAATGGGTGCTCCCATAACTAATCATCACTCTCGGAGTGTCGAACCTTGTAAAGATATGCTTTTTCACAAAGTTGACCACAACCTTGGCATCATTGGTAGGAATAGCAATGGCCTCCACCCACTTCGACACATAGTCAACGGCCACCAAAATCTACTTACACCTCCTTTACAATGGAAACGGACCCATAAAATTTATTCCCCACACATCAAAAATTTAAACCTCCATAATACTATGCAATGGCATCTCATGCCTTTTTGTGATTGTTCCTGTTCTCTGGCACCTATCACACCTCCTCATGAACTCATGGGCGTCTTCAAACACCCTAGGCTAATAAAAACCCGATCGCAACACCTTAGCTACCATTTTTTCACCCGCATAATGAGCATCATAAGGCGACGCATGACAGTCATGTAAGATAGCATTTATTTCAGATTCGGGCACACATCTTCTCATTAACTGATCGGTACAAGATTTGAACAGAAATGGCTCATCTCACACATATGACCTCACATTTCGCAAGAACTTCTTTTTAGCATAAGGTTCAAGATAAGGCGGCATCTCTCCACTTGCCAGATAGTTCACAAAATCTGCATACCATGGCACTCCCCAGCAGTAATGGGCAAAAATTGCTCATCTGGGAATGATTCCTTGATGACATCTCCCTCGGGTTCTTGATTCCGAGTTTCTAACCTGGATAAGTGATCAACCACTTGATTCTCTATTCCTTTGCGGTCTTGAATCTCCAAATAACATTCCTGCAGAGTAAAACCCAACGGATCAGCCTTGATTTAGCATCTTTCTTTTCGAACAAATACGTGATGGCTGCATGGTCTGTGTAGACGATGACTTTGGTGCCAACCAAATAGGCCTAAAATTTATCGAACGCCCACACTACAGCAAGCAACTCCTTTTCTGTCACAGTATAATTTATTTGAGCAGGAGTAAGAGTCTTGCTTGCGTAGTAATTGGAGTGAAATATTTTGGTTCTCCTCTGGCCCAACACGGCCCCAATTGCACCATTACTAGCATCACACATCAGCTCAAATGGCTCTTTCCAGTCAGGAGCTACTATGATTGGTGCACTCACTAACTTCTTTTTCAGCTCCTCGAATACTTTCAGACAAGCATCGTCAAACTTTAATGGCACATCCTTCTCTAACAACCTGCACGAAGGAGAAGAAATTTTTGAGAAATCCTTTATAAACCAGTGATAAAAACCTGCATGTCCCAGTAAACTCCTAACTCATCTCACTGAAATCGGTGGTGGCAACTTTTCAATTGCTTCCACCTTAGCTTTGTAAACTTCCAGTCCATCTTTGGACACCTTGTACCTCAGCACTATATCTTCACGTACCATAAAATGGCTCTTTTTCCAATTCAGTACCGGATTAGTCTCCTCACACCTGGAAAGCACTTTAGCAAGATTGGTTAAGAATTCATCAAAAGAAAGACCAAACACAGAAAAATCATCCATAAAAACCTTCAAAACCGTTCCACCATATCAGTGAAAATAGCCATTATACACCTTTGAAAAGTCGCAGGTGCATTACACAACCCTAATGGCATTCTCTTAAATGCATAAGTGCCATAACGGCACGTAAAGGTGCTCTTTTCTTGATCTTCCGGGGCAATAGCAATCTGATTATACCATGAATAGCCGTCAAGGAACCAATAGTATTTCTATCCGACTAACCTGTCAAGCATTTGATCAATGAAGGGGAGGGGGGAAGTGATCTTTTCGTGTAGCATTATTCAACTTTCTATAATCTATGAATATTCGCCAACAAGTCACAATCCTAGTTGGGATTAATTCATTTTGTTCATTCACTACAACAGTCATACCGCCCTTTTTAGGTACACATTGAACATGGCTTACCCACTTACTATCGGCGATGGAAAATACTATACCTGTGTCGAGCCACTTAATCACTTCTTTTCTTACCACCTCTTTCATGATTGGATTTAGGCGGCATTGATGTTCCACACTAGGCTTGTGTCCCTCCCCCATGAGTATTTTGTGCATGCAGAATGCAGTGCTAATACCCTTTATGTCAGACATTGTGCAACCAATGGCATGCTTGTGCTGCCTCAGCACCCTTAAGAGCTTTTCTTCCTGCAAATTAGACAAATGACAAGAAACAATCATATGTAAAGTGTTAGAACTACCCAAATATGCATAACGAAGATGAAGTGGTAAGGGTTTAATTTCCAGTTTTGGGGCCTCCTCAACTAAGGGTCTAGGGGGCAGGCCGATTGGCCTATCCAAAGGCTCAAACTGGGATCTTTCTCTTATGTATTCACAAGATGCATCCAAAATTTGCAACATCTCCTCAACCTCTTCTTCCATTTCCAAGTGATTGAACAACATCAATGCCTTTTCTAGTGCATCTTCTTTAAATGCACTTGGCTCTACGGCTGGTTCATTTATCTTCACCAAAGAAATCATGGCAAGGTCCTCGTAATGACAAGGCAACTGAATGGCTCGATATACATTGAAGACCGCTTCTTTATTGTCCACCCTCAAGATCATCTTACCTTCTCGGAATTTGATAATGGCATCTCCAGTGGCCAAAAGAGGTTGTCCCAAGATGATAGTAACTAACTCATCATCCTTGTAGTCCCGGATGATAAAATCTGCAGGGAAAATAAACTTCCCAATCTGCAGCAAGACGTCCTCAATTACCCCTCAAGATAAACATAAGATATGTCAGCTAACTGTAACAGTACCGTGGTGGGTCTCGGAGCTCCTAATCCCAATTGTTTGATCGCAGCAAGTAGACAGCTGTTGCACATGCTGCATCTATTGTGCTTCGTGCATTGTCACTTATTCATCTGATTTGCTAATCTAGCTATATCTGGCCTCATGGCTGAGAAATCATCCAGCTCGATCACACTTGTTGCCTTTTGTTTAAGTGCTCTTCATGGTTCCCCATCTCCTTGCCAATTATTATCATTAGCAGTGAAATTGTTTAGCAGGATATGGATCTCACTATACGGTCTAACCATGTAACTACCCCCACATGCTGAGTTAAGCTTCATCTTTGATGCCTCGTCCAACCCATCAATGAAAGTGTGACCTAACACCTCATCAGTCAGACAATGATGTGGGCAATCTCTGAGTAGCTTCTTGTATCTTTCCCAAACTTGACGAAGAGTCTCGCCATCTCGCTGTTGAAACCCAAGAATCTGGCTCCTCGACGACTTTGTCTTCTTAGTAGGAAAAACCTTGATTAAGAATTACCTTGCTAGATCATCCCAATTGTGGATTAAGTTCACGAGGTCCTTTTGCAACCATTCCTTAGCTTCCCATAGCAGTGAAAAGAGAAACAGTGTCAACCTGACATAGTCCTTGGAAACGTTCGGATAATTGTAAGTGTCTGTAATTTCTAGGAAGTTCTGAATGTGCCTCTGCAGGTCTTCATGAGATAGACCCACATATTGCCCTGTGGATAGAATCAGTTATACCATGTACTGTTTGAGTTCAAAATGAACCATGATCTCAGGCTTCACAATTGCCTGAGTCATATTAGCAAGATTGGGCCTTGCAACTTCTATCACCGGACGCCCTTCATTACCTGCCATCTCTATTTGCTGTGGTTGAACTACGATGTCCAACTCTCTTTCAATTCTAGTTCTAGCTTCAACTTCCCTCCTTACTCTATGAAGTGTTCGTTCGATCTCAGGATCAAGAGGAAGGATATTGTTTGCGCTTCTACTCCTCCGCATTCAAGAGAAAAGCATGCGTTATCACAAATAAAGCAAACTAAAAATTAAAACTTGAACAAATAACAATCAATAACTAAGTCCCCGGCAACGACGCCAAAAACTTGTTGGTTCCCCAAGTACACGCAGGTATACGTGGCCGTCAAGTAATAAAGTGACTCGAAAGTCGGATGTCGAACCCACAGAGACTTAGATCAATTGTCAACTAAGCAAAAAAATCAATTAATTGTCCAAGATATTTAAAAGTGATGTTTTTCTATTAATTTACTATTGCGGAAATTTAAAAAGTAACAACTAATTTATCAAGAATGCAAATGTGTATGATGAGATTTTAATTCAGATGAGGTAAAAATTCTAGGGTTCTAGTTGGTTTATCAATACTATTAAGTTCAATAATCACACTCGTTAATCCAGATTATCTATGGTTGCTAATTAATCTGATTGTTTATATGAATAGTATTTCCCACAATACTACTCGTCTACCCACAATATATCAATCATATATTCTTATGGTATTGAGTCTATCATGAACAAATATAATACGGTATTCAATTAAGCAAGATTGTTAGGTATATTCCTATCCTAACCGCGAAATCGTCCCCCAAGCCACGGGTTCAGAAACAAGCTCTCTCTAATTCTACTCTAATCTAAACATTGCTTTCCCCAAGCATAGCATAGATAGTAGGTTGAATTGGTAGCTACTACAACTCACAAGTTAAAACTAGAATTAAAGAAACAACCACAAGATGGTAATCCGAATTAACAAAGATGTTATTAATAAATATTAATAATCATGTCAACCACAACCCTAGAACTAGAGTGCTTAGCCACTAATGTTCGTAGTAATAATTTTTCAAGTATTTTTCATAAACAAATTACAAAAAAAAGATAAGGGGATGAAGAACTCGATGATTTTCTCCTCCAAAAGTTGTTACATGTGACGTTCTTGCCTCCGGTCGCAAAAACTCCTCTACAAATGGTGTTTAATGACTATTTGTATGTGTAGGAAAAAAGCCTAGACGAAATAACCAAGTACAAAACCAAAAAGGAGACAAAATAGGCTTTAAAACTCGGAACACCCTCGCTACAGGCCTCGCGGCGCGAGGCAAAACGCGAGCTTCATCTCGCTGTAGCCCATGCGACGCAAGCTTTGTCGCGCGCTTTAATCCTCGCCTCGCCTGCTCTAATGCGAGCAAAGTAGCTCGCTACGCCTGCTGCTGCTTCGATTCAATTTTGTTGCCTAACATCTCCAATTCACGTTTTTGTTTCTTTTTTCAATTGTTCTTTTTGTCTTCTTTTGATTTGTCTCTTTTGTCTTCCTTTGTAATGTTAAACTTTAATCCTTATATATCCACTAATTAAATAATCATAACTCCATTCATGTAGTGTATAAAATACACATAAAATCTCTACTTTGCTCCCAATTTCGTCTTTAACGTACCTACACATAAAATAAACTCAATTAAGCACAAATATTGTATAGTTTAGCATTAAAGCCCCAAAATGTAAGGTAAGTAGTGCACTAAAAATATGGAATTATAGCCAAACATCAGAAATCACTCAGATAAATAGTCATTCGCGAAAGGGGATATCCTATAATTATAGTAGATCAATATACAATCTGTAACAAGAAACTCTTTGATTCTTAATGGTAAAATACTTGCACGATAGTTATATCAAATACGAATTGTCTTTATACGAATTCATTTGTGTGCGTGCGCACTTAATGTTTGGCGTTATTAGCACTTGCCACTAAGATTTTAGTGGAAAAGTTAAGTACAAGGATAATACGAAGATCCTAAAATTCGCCCAGGCGGTATTAGTTTCTAGATATTAATAATTTATACATATTTAATAAATTTCTAACATAAATACAGTATTTATGTAACATGTACACTAGCTCCACCGGCAAAAGAAGCCAAATTCTCATATGAATATGTGTAAAAGAAGAAAGGGGAAGAGACCTAAAACATGGCAGAGCTAAGCACCTGCTCATCTCTTTCAGTAGTGTGCACCTCAGGTGTGTGCACCTCAGGTTCCACAGAGGCTGGTCCATCCAATTGCACAATAGTATTCCATTCAGATTCTAAATGTACCTCAGTAGTAGTTGTTGGTCCCTCAAAATCCAGGGTAGTATCAGTTGCTGGTTGAATAGAATAAGGTGTTGTGTCACATTCACCTGTTTCAATTTCATTAGATTCTTGCATCGCGTTCTCAAAGTCAGTGATCATAGATTCTTGAAATTGAGAAAAAGTAGTTAGCCCAACGACGAACCATTCTCTACACCAGTAGCCTCGTGACTTTGCACCTTAGATTCCTCCATTGGTTCTTCAACATAATAGATAGGAGTGATCATCTCAGTATATTCCTGATCCATCAAAGGCTTAACCGAATTTATCCCAACAGTTTCCACCATTAATGGTTCAACAGATTCTACTATTGCTTTCTCAACAAAATAGTCCTGATCCATCAATGGCTGATCAACATAATTATTTATATCAGAAGTCACCTCAGTATCCACCTTCTCTTGTTCAGAACATGACTCCATAGTAGTTGTCACATTACTAGTCTGACTAAAATTACAAGTAGTACTTCTTTTGGGCAACTTTTTTATGGCACAAATAACATAATCTTTACGCTCAGAATTACTGAACTTATTAAGAATAGGATCAGACAACACATATTCCTTCATTAGCCACTTACCATCATTATAATCATCAGAATTAATACACTTAGTATTATTCTTCTCAGTATAACACATACTCTTCATTCGTCCAATAATCAAATCTCTTTTCCTCTCATCACAACTCTTTATAGTAACAGCTCTTCCCTTATCTTGTTGTTTCCAAGTTCCACCTCTTTTTCCTACAATCCTACTAAACCTTCCCTTGTTATTCTTCCTTGGTGTAATAAAGTAACGGTAAATACTTGTGTCCCAATTATCTTCTACTCCTCCAGTAGAATGGCCATGGCTGTAAGTTACCCAAGGTTCTTGTTTGTAAACATCATACATTGCAATAAAACCATTGTCATGCAATTCTTGCTTAGCAACAAACCTTAAAAGAAATTTCACCAACTCTGAATCCGTCGGTCGAAATCGATACCCTTCTCCAAGATTATCTAACTCCATCATATTCATTGTTTCTTGAATATGAAGATGAAAAAAACGCAGCGGCCGAGACTAGAGAGTTTTGAGTGATAAAATAGGGCTATATATATGACTTAGGAGTTTAGATACTTTGTATTTATAGATTAAAAAGTTGATTATGATCAACGGCAATGAGTTCGATTTTAGGGAAGTACGTGAAGCCCAAGTATATTCAACAAATTTTACCTGAAATCCCTGCCTTTGTAGGAAACCAAACGTGTAACAATTTAGGAAACTTTCTTCTAACGGTCGAAATTGTTGGTTGTAAAATAATTTAAAAAAAGGAACTGTTAATATATGGAAACATGGGAGTTAAATAATAAAAACAATGTACACTATTTATTCATTTAGCATGTAGTAATCTTTCAAAGAAACAAAAGAGTTAAAAGAATTTCCAAATTAATATATTTTTGTCAATCTTACCGTGAAATATATATTATTTTGTGTATTCTTGAGTTTTTTTATTTTTATACAATTTAATGTTTATATTTCATTTTAAAACGTAACAGAAATTGTTAATATGTAGAAATTGTTCGTACTAAATAAAAAAAGTGTTAATATGTGGGAACTTAGCAGATTTTTTCTTTAAGCAATAAATATTTATTAATCAACCAAGTCAAAACAGAGTTACGTTATGGAAAATCTTTGTTCTTTAAATGAGAAGCATCAAAACAAAAAATAAAAGCTAAACATGAGGGATAGAAATCCCAAGTTAACGTTCCGCCTAGTCCATGGAAGGACAAATCATTGAATTAATTCTTCAAACACAAACAATCCCCAATAATTTGTCTGAATGTGGAAACTTAGGAGTTAAATAATAGAAACGATGTACTCTATTTATTCATTTATCATGAGTAATTTTTTCTCTTTAAAAAAAAAACCAATGTTAAACCTTCCAAAAATATGTTATTTTTACGTATGACATTATCTTTGTCTTTTTAATTTTTTTTTTTGATGTTTTTATTTATTTTAAAAGGCGTATACTAAAATAATATTGGCAGAATACATAGACAGACATTTTAACTATCCCAAAAATTCCACTTGAACACCTCAACTAAGCCATTTACCAACGGAACACTTTAACTCTATCTTTACTGTACCATTTTAACATGTCCGACTGACATGGCAAATAACGTGAGCATCACTGCTGTTGAGCGCCAGAACATTAAAAATATACAGACAAAAACTATTTCAACGGTAAAATACAAACGGTAAAAATATACCCCTTCCCTATTATATAAACCCTTGTCCCTTTTTACTTTGTCTCTTAAATCCAGCCATATTTCTTCACCTTTTTCTTGATTTCTGGTTTAAAAATTCTACTCTTCTCTCCAAATTGAAAGTAGTCTCGCCTGAGTGTTCGGTATTTGGCTTAATCTCTCAATTTTGTGGATAATGTCTCTCACATCAAGAATCGATTCATGTCGGTGTGATCATGAATGTCAATTAAAAACTTTATGGTCTCCATCTAATCCTGGAAGTAGGTTCTATGGATGCAAAATTGAAAAGGTAAGTGTTAATTTACTACAATTAATTATTTTTACTGTGTTGTCCCCGATTTTAGTTTGAATCAATTTCTTTTTTTTTTTTTGAAGGACAAAGGTGGATGTAAGTATTTTAGGTGGGTTAATGACGAGTTTCCTAGCCAAGCAAATAGGGTTATTTGGGATTTATTGAACAGGGTAGAAGCGTTGGAGTAGAAGCATTTTGATGCCATTATGTAATATAAGCCTTAGCTCTTGTATTTTGCGTTTGTAATGGTGGTTGATATATTTTGGATGTTTCTTAACTTGTAGTTTATGTGAATGTAATTGTGGTCTGTAGCCTTATTTCAATGAATTGAAGAAATTTTCTGCCATTTTTTTATGTACTGGTTCAAATATGGAATTCGAAGTGCTAACATGTTGAAGTTGTAATTGAACTCAACTGATAAGTACTCAACAAAACATCCATCGCAACCTACCATCTTCCAGATTTACCAAGCATATACAGTCCACCTTATGAGCCATATCTTATGTTCATTTGAAGAAAAAGCACAGCAGTTGCATTCACAATTGTTGCAAAGGTTGTTAAGGCTGCCAACTCATGTTATAAAAGCAACAAATATCACGAATGTTGAGGCTACCAATAGAATTTAAATTGCATTCACAACTAAAGTGTTATACAACACCATTCATATTTCCAAAAGTTGAATAGAAATGCAACAAAGCTTGAATATAACTTCTTAAAATAATGTCAACTAGTGACCCGAAAAAGATCGAATAATTAATCCAAGTCTTGATACTTAGCAAAATACATGAACTCAAAATAGCATAATCCTAACACAACTACATTCTTGAGGATGCTCTTTTGCATTATGGTACTGGAGGGGCTGGACTTGCAACTGAAGAGGTAGTTGATGAAGATCCAATTTGGTTTCTCCTGTTTTTACTTAGTTGTTGTAGCTGGGAAGTAGTAATAGCATTTCTGCCTTTAAACTTAAGCCCTGAAGGTTTAAAATCAAGATCAATATTGAATGCACTAGTATCCTTCACATCCTTAGTCCCATTTGCTTGCTCTTTTAACCCCAACAATAAGTTTTCTAGGAGCAGTTGCTGGAGGTGCATTTGCAATGCACTAATGCCAAATCTAGTATTGTTTCCCCTTCCTCTGCCACTGCTTGTATTAGTTACACTAGATTCTTGAGTTGCTTGACTTTCTTAGTTTTCTTGAATTGCTTGAGTTGACTGACTACTTGTAGACTCTCCAATTCCACCCTAAAAAAAATTTCCGATTATAACATTTATTTAAGTTAGCATTTGAAGTTAAAAGAAAGGTGAAAAACATTACAACTTACCCTTGATTGGAAGGAAGACTTGTTATGGCCTCCTTGATGACATTTTGAACATGTCATCTTCACTCCTTTCTTGGAGAGCTTGCCATACTTCTTTTTTTAAGGCTCATTCTTGGCCTTTCTTCTTTTTTTGGGGGGTATGTCTGACATTGGCTTTGGTGCTGGATGCTCAATTACCATGTTATTAGTGTCAGGCCACATCTTCATGTTAGGGATTTGTTCAAGAAAGTGTTGATTTGCCTTGAGAAATGTCTCCTTTCTATGCCAGTTATCCACATAATTATATGGTTCTTATTCTTATCTTGGTGATAGATTGCACATATTGCATGTGCACAAGAGATCCCTCTTAACTGCCAGGATCTACAAGTGCATGTTCTTCTCCTCAAGTTCACTATATATATGTATTAATACTCATCAACCTCAAACCCATCAGTTCCAAACCACAAAACTTTGCATTTCCTAGAAAACTCCTTATTTTCTTCTAGAATCACCCTTGCCATAGGAAAAATGTCTGTAATCCAAATCTCTGGAAACTTTATCATATCAACATGTCTCCTAACTATTTTATATCTAATGTCCTCTAACATGCTAATAATAGACTGGTGCCTAGGTGCCAATATCCAAGAATTAAAGGTCTCACACATATTATTTTCTACAATATCACATTTGAAGTGTTCAAGAAAAAAAGCTCTGCATCAATACTCTTTGTTATACTTCAATAGGCTTTCACATATACAAGTTTTCCCAACCAGTTCTTCTTTGAACTTCACCTCAAAACTAGCCTTAGAATACCTCCAAAATTGCTTTCTCATCTCCTCACCTCTCCAGGTTTTTGACCAGTTAGACCATATGTGCCTAGCACACATTCGATGCTCAAAATTTGGTAGTAATTAAGGAATGCTTAGTACAAATCCCTACAATACATAAACGAATCAAACAGAACCCTACAAAATAGAGATGAATAAAAAAAATAATAACACATGAAGTAGAAATTTAAGCCAGAAAGTTTTGGTAAAATATCTTTTGCGTATCAAACATAACTGTTAATCACATTCTCTATCACATCCCATGCAATGGGATATTAAGAAACTAGATAAAGGATCTCTAGTTGTCGCAATAGATCAGTATTTTCTTTAATGATCAAGTTTGCCTTCGCAAAGGAGAAATTGATGGTTCCCCAAGTACACGCAAGTATACATGGCCGTCAAGTAATAAAGTCACTCAAAAGTCGGATGTCGAACCCACAGAGTGTAACGACCCGACCGGTCATTTTGAGTATCACAACCCCGTTCCCCCATTTACTACTCAATTTATGCCTTACAGTTCATTTATGACTTATCGAGTTAGTTAGTTCGGGTCCGGAAGGATTTCAGAGTGAAATGAGACTCTTAGTCTCAAAATTGAAAACTTAAGTTAAAATAGTATCGACTTATGTATAAATGACCCCGTAATGGAGTTTTGATGATTCCAATAACTCCGTATGGTGATTTTGGACTTAGGAACGTGTCCGAAAAATTATTTGGATGTCCGTAGTGGAATTAGGCTTGAAATGCCGAAAATTAAATTTTTGGAAAGTTTGACCGGGGGTTGACTTTTTGATATCGAGGTCGGAATCCAATTATGGAAATTGGAATAGCTTCATTATGTCATTTATGACTTGTGTGAAAAATTTGAGGTCAATCGGACTTGATTCGATAGGTTTCGGCATCGAATGTAGAAGTTGGAAATTAATAATAGACTAAAGTTCAAGTGAGTTCGCACAAGACCCAACTTCAAATGAGCATACCTCTCATGATACAAAGTGTTATATGTTGTATTACCTATCAAATGAAATATCTTTGAATCTAGTTTCTAACGCTTTAAACCGTTCATCATTTGGATATTCCTACCAGAAGTTATAACCAAATTACCAAAGGCTGGAAAAATGCGATTCTGCGATCGCAGAACCATTATGCGATTGCAAAAGTAGTTATGCGACCGCAAAATGGTCACAAACCTGTCCAGTGAAGCCCATTTCTGTGCATCGATTTTGTGGTACATTTTTCGACCCGCATACCCATTCTGCGGCCCATTATGCGACCGCAGACCTGCTTTCGGAGGGTTAATTTTTTTATTTTCATAACCTGACCCCATTTTGATAAATAGGCTTGGGGACTCATTTTGGAGCAAAACTCTGATATTTTTAGAGAGAAGGGAGAGTATTCTAGAGAGAGGAAGAAGATCAAGTGCTTTGTTCATCAAGATCTTGTTCAAGCTTTAAAATCCAACAAGGAAATATCACAAGATCTTCACCCAAGAGGTTAGGTTCTAACCCCTAGTTTTCAATTTCGAGTTTGGGTAAAGATGGATGATTAAGAGTATAATTCTTGGGTGTAATAGTATTATTTATACATATCAATAAGGTTTATGGAAAGATTGTTGAGTTCAAATGGGTAAATATTGGGTTGAAAATGGTAGAAAACTTCAAAGACTTTAATCGAGGATTTGAAGGCGGAGTTGTGGTCGGATTTGAGTAATTTTGGTATGGTTGGACTCGTGGTTGAATGGGGGTTCGGATTTTGTGAGTTTTATTGGACGTGGGCCCCATGGGTGATTTTTGGGGCGTATTTTCAGATTTTTGGAAAATATTAGTATTTTGATATGGAATTAATTCCTATCATTTTTGTGAGATGAATCAAATTAATTGTGACTAGATTCGAGCCGTTTGGAAGTTGATACGCGCATAATGGAATTTCTGGAGCATTGCTTAGCTTGCTCGACATTGGATTTGGCTTGTTCGAGATAAGTAACTCTTCTAATCTTTGAGTTAAGGGTATGAACCCTGAATATATGTATTTTGTGAATTGTTGGGAGGTGACGCACATGCTAGGTGATGGGCGTGCGGGCGTGCACTATAGAAATTGTGACATAATTGTTTATGTGAAATTTTGTAGTTAAATAATCTTGGCATTTTTCATGCGGTTTTATGAGTTAAAGAAATTGAGCTGAAGAGCATATTAAAAATTATTTTGAGGCTATGTGCAAGTATTATTGGGACCCACAGAATATTGCTGTGAATTTTTGGTTATGTTGAAAATTCATACTCAGTCATATTCATTTCATTGCATATCATATCTCAGTCTCTGTTGTTATTTATTGATACATCATATCATCATTTTTGGGCTATTCTCATGACATTGTGAGCCCATGAGAGAGAGACTGGAGAGATTGATGACTGAGGGAGGCCGAAGGCCTGATTGTGAGGATATTTTTGGGATCGGGATGCACGCCGCAGTATGCCATGTTGGCTCTATATATATTGTTACTATTATATGGATCGGGGCTGCCCACCTGCAGCAGGACTTATTGGCTTATATTATGGCACGTGAGTTGTCCGTGCAGCACGTGAGTAGTCCGTGCTTATAGCGCTTGGGCTGTAGGTTCCCCTCATGAGTCTGTACACACCCCCAGTGAGCGCAGTCGACTATAAATAGGGATTGGGCTGCACGCCGCAACAGGTATTGTATAGCGCTAAGTGATTGAGTGTGATGAGCACAGTGAGAGAGAATGCGAGACAATGAGATTGAGTACTCTGAGAGAGTGTGAGTACATGAGTGCAATCTCTGAGATACATTGCATTGACATGCACACATGACATATATGAATAGAGATGTGTTTTACTCATGCTGTACGGTATCACACTATTCATGATTTCTCACACGCGTTGATAGATGGGCATAGTGATGCATTTGTTTTACACTAGTTATCTGGGAAAGAAAATGAGATATTTTATTTATTATTGAAAGGATTTTGAAAAAATTAATGTTCTCAAATTATTCATATTTTTGGCAACTTCGGCAAACGATTTGGGTTTTCACTGATGTATTTGAAAGGAAGAACTATTATTTTTGAAATCATGATTTGGCCGAGCATTTTATCTCTGTGTTTCTTCTGGTATTATTTGCTTTATGTTATTATGGGCTGTTGTGGACTAGTGGTTTTGGATCCGACCTTGGTAGAAGCTCATCACTGCTTACAACCTAAGGCTAGGTTTGTTACTTACTTAGAACATGGGGTCGGTTGTAATGATATTGCCGTTGTGGCTGTGTTCGATGGTTTCTGGATTTGAAGATGTACCTGCATTCCTATTGTAGCTGCCGCTTGTTCAGGGTAGCCTTAGATTTATAAAATCTCTGTTTATGTATTATTCAAACAGACTATGTATTTATTTCATTTCTGCTTTATATACTTTATTCATAGAAGCTCATGATTTGTAATACCAGTTCTTGGGAAAATGTATTGTTTTTAGATATTTTCTTTTAAATAATTGTCATTGTAATTGAATAGTTGGTAATTTGCTTACCTAACGGGTTGGGTTAGGTGCCATCATGACTAGTTGAATTTTGGGTCGTGACAAGGTGGTATCAGAGCTCTAGATTCATAGGTTCTACAAGTCATGAGCAAGTGTCTAGTAGAGTCTTGCGGATCGGTATGATGACGTCCATACTTATCTTCGAGAGGCTACAGGGCATTTAGGATATATACTTCCTATATTTCTTTGCTTATCGTGCGAGATTGATTCAGCTTGAGACATAACTCTTTGAATTCCTTGCACGTATTCTTATGCGTACATAACCGCTCACTGTCAGCTGTGCATCGCCGGCTTGTGATTCTATGAACAAGGTTCGAGATATGTATTATGTGTTTTGGTGATGGGCCAATCTAGAGGACGTGAGGCTAGGTTTAGACCGCATCTTAAGCTCGGTAGCTTCAGTTGTAAATAGTGTTTTTAGATTCATACGTTCGGTAATGTTCCTTATATAGGAGTGGAGAGTTTCTTTTCTGCCAGCAGGGCATATGTGCGGAGATCTGAAATTGAATCTAGCTGAGAAACTTGACTTGAGTGACAAGAGAATGATTGTGATCTTAGAGGATGATCGAGGTATTTTATGGTTAGTGTTGCATGAGCTTGAGAAGAATTTCCATTGAACTGACTGCAGCATTATGGCAGTAAGAGAGTATGGTTATTGGGAGTTATCGAATGTTTTGATTTATGGCTTTGAGCCAAGTGGGGGATTCTGCTATCGGCAATTTAATTCATGGCTATGTGTCAAAAGTTTGTTTTGGTCTGAGGTTTACTTGGGAATCAGTGATGACTTGCATAGGTGGAGTTCGAGAATGACTCTAGTAAGGAAATTCCTGGATACGGGTTATATTGCACTTATGAGTATATGAAAATCGTGGGATGAGTGAGTTGTTATTTGTGAATGATATAGTGCGCACTGAGTATGAATTTGATATGTGGTATTAAAGTAGAGTTAATTCTTTGAGTGTTGTTGTGCTAATGAGGCACGTGTCTTTCAGCAAGTTTGGGCGGTGTAATTTTCAGATTTGAGCAAAATGGGTGACTCTCGAGAAGGTGCTAATGGATTCAAAAATGTATAAGTGGCAATATTCTTGGGTTTTGGTGACCTACATGGTTTGGTCGAGTTAGAGGAATTTAGTTCTAATAGCTTGGTTATGTGCAGATGGATTTCAAAGTGTTCATGATGGTTTCTACCATGGTTTGAATCGGATACTTTTCTACCGGTGTGGAGAATGTGTTGTGTATTGTGATTTCCTCATGGAAAGAAGCAAGAGAACGGTTTCAAACTAATAGAGTATGTAAATTGTTGGTGACTAAATGTTGATAATAGGATTCTTGTGTTTCTCACATGATGGCATAATAGACGTGGTGTGTTGTGAGGGATTAGGATTTACATGTAAAGGTTCACAGTTCAGTCTTGAAGAGAAGGTAACGAATAATGGACAGCGTGGTCAGTTTTAGATATTTCGATGGGTGTTATAACTGCTTGGTAATTCCTGAGAAGGGTTCGCATTTCAGAAGGCACGTTGTGTTTTGACTTACAGATGTTCATCGGTATTGCAGTACTCACCTGGTTGATAGACTGATGATATTCAAATTATTGCTATGTGGAAAGGAAGAATTATGAAAGTATTCCCCATGGGATTATCGTGAATGGAAGATGTGTTAGTCATTTTAGTGCTGGAGTTGGGATTAGTTACGGTGATTCATGTGTTCGATGAATTTGGAGACTGGGAGTTCTCAGAAGTATATTGTTTTGGGGTTGCGACCTATTTGAGGTACCTATTTTATTTAAAGCCCAGTGGAGGCACTAGTTGCGTTAATTATTTGTGATAGCTACACACTATGAGTGCACATATATGTGAGGTTGAGCCTATGTGTGGGTATCGGGGCAAGTATTCCTACTTGAAAGAATGCTTAGGCTATGATATGCCTAGAGTTTACTGTTAAGCGTAAAGTTATAAAGTCTCTTATGTTCGTACCTTTTTTGAAAACTATCTGGGCTACATTTGAGGTTACAAAGAGGCTAATTCCCTCGAATAAACAGGGTAGTTACTATTTCTGCGTTAAATCGCCGATTTGAAGTGTGATAACAGACTTTGCACATGCTTACACTATGGCGTGTTATTTTTACCAGTCCAAGAGCATGAGAATCTTATTTCATTATCATATATTGTAATGACCCGACCGATTATTTTGAGTATTACAACCCCGTTTCCCCATTTACTGCTCAAATTAGGCTTTACAGTTGTTGTGTGACTTGCCGGAGCAATTGGTTCGGGTCCGGTGAGTGTTTGGAATGAATTAGACCACTTAGTTTCAAGGTTTAAAGCTTAAGTTAAAATAGTGACCGGATGTCGACTTATGTGTAAACGACCTCGGAATTTAATTCTGATGATTCCAATAGCTCTGTATGGTGATTTTTTACTTAGGAGCGTGTCCGAAAATTTTTTTGGAGGTCCGTAGTGGAATTAAGTTTGAAATTCCGAAAGTTGAATTTTTGGAAAGTTTGACCGGGAGGTTGACTTTTTGATATCGAGGTCGGAATCCGATTATGGAAATTGGAATAGCTTCGTTATGTCATTTATGACTTGTGTGCAAAATTTGCAATCATTCCGGATTGATTTGATGTATTTCGGCACAAGATATAGAATTTGAAAGTTCAAAGTTCATTTGTCTTGAATTGAGGTACGATTCGTAGTTTTAGCGTTGTTTGATGTGATTCGAGGCTTCGACAAAGTTCGTATGATATTTTAGGACTTGTTGGTATAATTGGTTGAGGTCCCGAGGAGGCTCGGGTGAGTTTCGGGGTGGTTTCGGACCATTTCTAGGCCATTTTTAGCTGGTTTCTGCCTACAGAGGTGTGCATCGCGATCACGAACATTGGGTCGCGTTCGCGAAGAGCAAACAACAGTTTGGAACCTTGTGAATCGCGATCGCGGAAGCTCTTTCGCGATCGCGTAGAACAAAATCTTTGCTGCACTGAGCCAATTTTCGAAGATTATATCTCGCAATCTATAAGGAATTTGGAGATGATCCAAAAAATAAAAGTTGTAGCCCTTGATGTCTAGTTTTCAGAAATATAAACCATATGTCATTTGGAGTTGTTTATAAAAGGTTATGGTGGATAAACTATAAGCTGTCTGGGAAGAATTTGGAAATCTCTATTGCACAGGGCTGACTTTGTAGGATTATATCTAACAATATATAAGGAATTGGGAGTTTCGAAACAAATAAAAGTTATAGCCCTTGGTGTCTAGTTTTCAGAAAGTTAAACCAATCGAAATTTGGAGTTATGTACACAATGTTATGACCATTATACTAGAGGCTGTCCGGAAGAGTTGAGGAGTTTGTTCTTCGCGATCGCGAAGCATTTACCGCGATCGCGAAGAGCAATTTTAGGGCTGAAAATTTTAGTGCTTCACGATCGCGAAGA
This sequence comes from Nicotiana tomentosiformis, assembly GCF_000390325.3. Classification (NCBI taxonomy): domain Eukaryota; kingdom Viridiplantae; phylum Streptophyta; class Magnoliopsida; order Solanales; family Solanaceae; genus Nicotiana; species Nicotiana tomentosiformis. The sequence continues at coordinate 122,670,340 of NC_090817.1, read as the reverse complement.
ATAAATGCCTGGAAAAAAGATATATTTCGAGGTTTCGGCCATTTTAACACATTTGGAGCTATGGAGCTCGGATTGAAGCGATGTTTTAGGCGATTTTCACCATATGGATTGGGGTAAGTGATTCTAACTCAGTTTTGGTTAAATTACACGAATCTATTATTGTTTTTATCAACAAATTAATATTTTGGGTTCAAAATAGTAGAAAAATTCATAGGCTACCTTCCCATAAACTAGCTTGTAAGGGGAGAATCCGATTGGAGTTTTATAGGCAGTCCGATTGGAGTTTTATAGAAAAATTCATAGGCTACCTTCACATCTCGCAAGAACTTCCTTTTAGCATAAGGTTCAAGATAAGGCGGCATCTCTCCACTTGCCAGATAGTTCACCAAATTTGCATACCATGGCACCTCCCCAGTAGTAATGGCCAACAATTGCTCATCCGGGAATGTTTCCTTGATAACATCTCCCTCAGCTACATGATTCTGAGTTTCTAACTTGGATAAGTGATCAGCCACTTGATTCTCTGTTCCTTTACAGTCTCCGATCTCCAAATCAAATGCCTGCAAGAGTAAAATCCAACGGATTAGCTTTGGTTTAGCATCTTTCTTTTCGAAATTTATCAAACGCCCACACTACAGCAAGCAACTCCTTTTCTGTCATAATATAATTTATTTGAGCAGGAGTAAGAGTCTTTCTTGCGTAGTAAATGGAGTGAAAAATTTTGCTCTGCCTCTGGCCCAACACGGCCCCAATTGCACCATCACTAGCATCACACATCAGCTCAAATGGCTCTTTCCAATCAGGAGCCACTATGATTGGTGAACTCACTAATTTCTTTTTCAGCTCCTCGAATGCTTTCAGACAAGTATCATCAAACTTGAACGGCACATCCTTCTCTAAGAACCTGCAAAAAGGAGAAGAAATTTTTGAGATATCTTTTATAAATCAGAGATAAAAACCTGCATGTCCCAGAAAAATCCTAACTCCTTTCACTAAAATCGGTTGTGGCAACTTTTCAATTGCTTCCACCTTAGCTTTGTCAACTTCCAGTCTATCTTTGGACACCTTGTGCCCCAGCACTATACCTTCACGTACCATAAAATGGCACTTTTCCCAATTCAGTACCAAATTAGTCTCCTCACACCTGGCAAGCACTTTAGCAAGATTGGTCAAGCATTCATCAAAAGAAGGACCAAACACAGAAAAATCATCCATAAAAACCTCCACAAACCGTTCCACCATATCGGTGAAAATAGCCATCATACACCTTTGAAAAGTCGCAGGTGCATTACACAACCCGAATGGCATTCTCTTAAATGCATAAGTGCCATAAGGGCATGTAAAAGTGGTATTTCCTTGATCTTCCGGGGCAATAGCAATATGATTATACCCCGAATAGCCATCAAGGAAACAATAGTATTCCTTTCCGGCTAACCTGTCAAGCATTTGATCAATGAAGGGGAGGGGGAAGTGATCTTTTCGTGTAGCATTATTCAACTTCCTATAATTTATGCATATTCGCCAACCAGTCACAGTCCTAGTTGGGATTAATTCATTTTGTTCATTAACTACAACAGTCATATCCCCTTTTTAGGTACACATTGAATAGGGCTAACCCACTTACTATCGGAGATGGGAAATACTATACCTGTGTCGAGCCACTTAATCACTTCTTTTCTTACTACCTCTTTTATGATTGGATTTAGGCGTTGTTGATGTTCCAAGCTAGGCTTGTATCCCTCCTCCATGAGTATTTTGTGTATGAAGAATGCAGGGCTAATACCCTTTATGTCAGACATTGTCCAACCAATGGCATGTTTGTGCTCCCTCAGCACCCTTAAGAGCTTTTCTTCCTGTAATTTAGACAAATGAGAAGAAACAATCACAGGTAAAGTGTTAGAACTACCCAAATATGCATAATGAAGATGAGGTGTTAAGGGTTTAAGTTCCAGTTTTGGAGCCTCCTCAACTGAGGGTCTAGAGGGCAAGCCAATTACCCTATCCAGAGGCTCAAACTGGGATCTTTCTCTTATGTGTTCACAAGATGCATCCAAAATTTTCAACAGCTCCTCAACTTCTTCTTCCAATTCCAAGTGATTGAACAACATCAATGTCTTTTCTAGTGCATATTCTTTAAATGCACTTGCCTCTATGGCTGGTGCATTTATCTTCACCACAGAAATCATGGCCAGGTCCTTGTAATGACGAGGCAACTGAATGGCTCGATATACATTAAAGACCGCTTCTTCATTGTCCACCCTCAGGATCATCTTACCTTCTCGGACTTTGATAATGGCATCTCCAGTGGCCAAAAGAGGTCGTTCCAAGATGATAGGAACTAACTCATCAACCTCGTAGTCCAGGATGATAAAATCTGCAGGGAAAATAAACTTCCCAATATGCAGCAAGACGTCCGCAATTACCCCCTCAGGATAAACATAAGATCTGTCAGATAACTGTAGCAGCACTGTGGTGGGTCTCGAAGCTACTAATCCCAATTGTTTGAACACTGACAACGGCATCAGATTGATACTTCCACCCAAATCACACAATGCTCTACCCACATCAATTTCACCAATCCTCACGGGGATAGTAAAACTACCTGAATCCTTACGCTTTTGTGGAAGCTTATGTTGAATCCTGGAAGTGCACTCCTCAGTAAGTGCATCGGTCTCAAATTCAGTTAACCTCCTCTTATTTTCCACTATATCCTTAATATATTTTGCATATTTTGGGACCTCACGGAGCATGTCCATCAAAGCGATGTTCAAGTGTATCTGCTTCAGCTTATCTAAAAATTTGTGAAACATGTGGTCATCATTCTTCTTCCCCTGTCTTTGAGGAAAAGGAGGTGACACCCTCTCTGATATTTGCTCAGACTCTATTTTGTTTGTGTCATCTGCCTCTACGGGTTGTGGCACTCTTTCTTCTTCGAACCCAGACTGCTCCTTTTATTTTTAGGCACTTCTACTAACTCTCTTCCATTTCTCAACGTCGCTGCATTGACTTGAGGATTTTTCTCTGTATCACTTGGGAGAGCTCCAACAGGTCTAATATTCTTATTGTTAGCCATTTGGCCAAACTGCCTCTCTAGATTTCTGAACTCTGTGCGCAATTGTTGATTCTCAGCCATAACTTTCTGATTGTCTAGCAAGAGTTTTTTCATCATGTCAGTCAAACTCTTTTCTAATTACTGTAGAGGTTGAGGTGGATGATTATAATTCGCTTGAGGCCTGATGTTCTGATTTCCACCCCAAGAGAAGTTAGGATGATTCCTCCAGTTCGGATTGTATGTGTTACTATATTGAGCATTTTGATTCATCGGCCCTCTACCTTGTTGCCCCACTTGTGTGATCTTCACCACATAACTCGCAGCAAGTAGACATCTGTTGCACATGCTGCATCTGTTGTGCTTGGTGCATTGTCATCTTATTCATCTGAGTTGCTAATCTCGCTATATCTACCCTCATGGCTGAGAAATCATCAAGCTCGATCACACCTGCTGCCTTTTGTTTAAGTGCTCTTCGTGATTCCCCATCTCCTTGCCAATTATTATCATTAGCAGTGAAATTGTTTAGCAGGATATGGATCTCACTATATGGTCTTTCCATGCAACTACCCCCACATGCTGAGTCAAGATTCATCTTTGATGCCTCATCCAACCCATCAACGAAAGTGTGACCCAACACCTCACCAGTCTGACAATGGTGTGGTCAATCTCTGAGTAGCTTCTTGTATCTTTCCCAAGGTTGACGAAGAGTCTCGCCATCTCACTGTTGAAACCCAATAATCTGGCTCCTCAGCGACTTTGTCTTCTTAGTGGGAAAAAACTTGATTAAGAATTTCCTTGCTAGATCATTCCAATTGTGGATTGAGTTTGCGGGCTCTTTTTGCAACCATTCCTTAGCTTCCCCTAGTAGTGAAAAGGGAAATAGTGTTAGCCTGACATAGTCCTTGGAAACGTTCGGATAATTATAAGTGTCTGTGATTTCTAGGAAGTTCTGAATGTGCCTCTACGGGTCTTTATGAGATAGACCCACCGCGCACCCTTCATTACCTGCCATCTCTATTGGTTGTGATTGAACTACGATGTCCAACTCTCTTTCAATTCTTGTTCTAGCTTCAACCTCCCTCCTCACCCTATGAAGTGTTCTTTCGATCTCAGGATCAAGAGGAAGGATATTGTTTGCGCTTCTACTTCTCCGCATTCAAGAGAAGAGCCTGCGTTATCACAAATAAAGCAAACTAAAAATTAAAACATGAACAAATAACGAATAAAAGCTTAACTTAGATAAACAATCAATAACTAAGTCCCCGGCAATGGCGCCAAAAACTTGTTGGTTCCCCAAGTACACGCAAGTATACGTGGCCGTCAAGTAATAAAGTGACTCGAAAGTCGGATGTCGAACCCACAGAGACTTAGATCAATTGTCAACTAAGCAAACTAAAATTAGTTAATTGTCCAAGATATTTAAGAGTGGTATTTTTCTATTAATCTACTATTGCGAAAATTAAACAAGTAACAACTAATTTATCAAGAATGCAAATGTGTATGATGAGATTTTAATTCAGAGGAGGTGAAAATTCCAGGGTTGTGGTTGGTTTATCAATCCTATTAAGTTCAATGATCACACTCGTTAATCCAGATTATCTATGATTGCTAATTAACCGGATCGTTTATATGAATAGCATGTCCCCACAATACTACTCGCCTGCCCACAATATATCAATCCTATATTCCTATGGTGTTGAGTCTATCATGAACGAATATATAAGGTAAGTAATGCACTAAAAATATGAAATTATAGCCAAACATCATAAATCACTCGAATAAATAGTCATTCGCGAAAGGGGATATTCTATAATTATAATCGATCAATATACAATCAGTAACAAGAAACTGTTTGATTCTTAATGGTAAAATACTTGCACGATAGTTACATCAAATACGAATTGTCTTTATACGATTTCATTTGTGTGCGTGCGCGCAACGAATTAAAAGGAACCGAACATGATCTTGTTTTTCATTATCAGTTTCATGTGATTTTTTTCTAGACCAAGTGAATTTCAAATGGCTCAAACATGCATCACTTTTGATGTTCCCCAAGACGTGAGTATCAAAATTGCCCACTTAATGTTTGGCGTTATTATCACTTGCCACTAAGATTTTAGTGGAAACGTTAAGTACAAGGATAATACGAAGATCCTAAAATTCGCCCGGGCGGTATTAGTTTCTAGATATTAATAATTTATACATATTTAATAAATTTCTAACATAAATACAGTATTTATGTAACATGTACACTAGCTCCACCCGCAAAAGAAGCCAAATTCTCATATGAATATGTGTAAAAGAAGAAAGGGGAAGAGACCTAAAACATGGTAGAGCTAAGCACCTGCTCATCTCTTTCAGTAGTAGAATTAGTTTAGACAGTTTGTAACATATGATCAAGCTTATTAGTTTAACAGTATCAGAAGAAGACTCTTTATCTAAATAAAAAGTTGAACACTAAATTCGGACTAGTAGCATCTCAAAAGCAGCAAACCAAAGGACTAATTAGAAAACAACTTGAAACTACTGATATTACTTCATCCTCATTGCAGCCATATTAGCAAGATGTGAACCGTGATCTCAGGCTTCATAATTGCCTGAGTCATATTAGCAAGATTGGGCCTTGCAGCTTCTATCACCGGACGCCCTTCATTACCTGCCATCTCTATTGGCTGTGGTTGAACTACGATGTCCAACTCTCTTTCAATTCTCGTTCTCGCTTCAACTTCCCTTCTCACTATATGAAGTGTTCGTTCGATCTCAGGATCAAAAGGAAGGATATTGTTTGCGCTTCTACTCCTCCGCATTCAAGAGAAGAGACTGCGTTATCACAAATAAAGCCAACTAAAAATTAAAACTTGAACAAATAACGAATAAAAGCTTAACTTAGATAAACAATCAATAACTAAGTCCCCGACAACGGCGCCAAAAACTTGTTGTTCCCCAAGTACACGCAAGTATACGTGGCCGTCAAGTAATAAAGTCACTCGAAAGTCGGATGTCGAACCCACAGAGACTTAGATCAATTGTTAACTAAGGAAACTAAAATCAATTAATTATCCAAGATATTTAAGAATGATGTTTTTCTATTAATCTACTATTGCGAAAATTAAACAAGTAACAACTAATTTATCAAGAATGCAAATGTGTATGATGAGATTTTAATTCAGAGGAGGTGAAAATTCCAGGGTTGTGGTTGGTTTATCAATCCTATTAAGTTCAATAATCACACTCGTTAATCCAGATTATCTATGGTTGCTAATTAACTGGATCGTTTATATGAATAGCATGTTCCCACAATATTACTCGTCTGGCCACAATATTACTCGCCTGCCCACAATATATCAATCCTATATTTCTATGGTATTGAGTCTATCATGAACGAATATAATACGGTATTCAATTAAGCAAGACTGTTAGGTATATTCCTATCCTAACCGTGAAATCGTCCTTCGAGCCACGGGTTCAGAAACAAGCTCTCTCTAATTCTACTCTAATCTAAACACGACTTTCCCCAAGCATAGCATAGATAGTAGGGTGAATTGGTAGCTACAATAATTCACAAGTTAAAACTAGAATTAAAGAAACAACCACAAGATGATAATCCGAATTAACAAAGATGTAATTAATAAACATTAATAATCATGTCAACCACAACCCTAGAACTAGAGTGCTTAGCTACTCATATTCGTAGTAACAATTTTCTAAGTATTTTTCATAAACAAATTACAAATAAAAGATAAATGAATAAAGAACTCGATGATTTTCTCCTCCAAAAGTTGTTCCACGTGATGTTCTTGCCTCCGGTCGCAAAAACTCCTCTAAAAAGGGTGTTTAATGACTATTTATATGTGTAAGGAAAAAATCTAAACGAAATAACCAAGTCCAAAACAAAAAAGGAGACAAAATAGGCTTTAAACGCGGAACTCCCTCGCTACAAGCCTCGTGGTGCGAGAAAAAATGCGAGCTTCATCTCGCTGTAGCCTGTGCGATGCAAGCTCTGTCGCGCGCTTTAATCTTTGCCTCGTTAAAACTTATTACAACAAGTTCAAAACTGGTTCTATTTGTCTAGTTCAAAGTATTTAAAAGTCAAGGGGTGTTTTCTACAACATCATTATCATCGTCTGATGAACTTTCATTTACAAGACGGTATAGAGAACGGTCTTGTAGAGGATGGGAGGAACGATCAAGGGGAGGACGGGAGGAACGGTCACGGGGAGGACGGGAGGAATGATCACGAGCAGGATGGGAGGAACAATCACGTGGAGGTCGACCCTTTGGCGATGACTCATGAGACCGGGGCAATGAAAAAGCTCCAGTAGATAGGAGAGTTCTGATCTGAGCTTGCATGCCAAGGAATTGAGCATCTCTAAGCCTTTCTCTTTCCTTGGCCGTTTCTAGCTCGGATGTGAGCTTTTTCACTGTCTCCCGCATAGCGGAGAGGCTCTCCCTATTAAGTTGCTTGCCTTGCGAGGAAGTCCCTATTCCTTACATTCCACACTTATAGCAATGGATTGGAAGGTGTTCCATCACATCAAAGAAACCACATGGAAATTTTTCCATCTTACTAGAAGTTACACGAATGTTCTGATCCATCCGAAGTAGGTTTTCTTCCCTTAATGTGGTAGAACACAAGTCTTTGAAAAACAAACTAATCTCTGTAATGGGTTTTCAAATTCTTTCAGGCAAACCACAAAATGCAATAGGCACTAAGGTCTCCATGAAAACATAACAGTCATGACTTTTCAAATGGCTCAACTTCCCTACCTCCATATCTACTTTTTTTCAAAGATTCGACGCATAACCCTTAGGCATCTTCAATTTTGTAACCCAATCACAAATTTGTCATATTTCCTCCAAAGTGAATGTGTAACTTGATTTGGGGTTGAAGACCTTACCATTGTTTGCTGTCTGCAAGTATAATTCAGGCCGCCTGCAATATTCTTGTAAGTCCATTCTAGCCTTCGGGTTATCTTTTGTCTTACCTTTAACATCCATCACTGTATTGAACAAATTATCAAAATAATTCTTCTCAATATGCATGCCATCAAGGTTATGTCAGAGAAGATTATCCTTCCAATAAGGCAACTCCCAAAATATACTCTGTTTCATCCAATTATGAGTAACACCATATCCGGGGAATCTATAAGGTGGAGCGTCAGTAACTTTACCAAAGTTCTGGACCCTCTCCCAAATTTTCTTAGCTGAAAGTATCGGAGGTGGAGAATCATATTCCACTTTATTCTTTTTTAATGCATTTTTCATCCTTCTAAACTCATGATCATCAAGCAAGAATTGACGGTGACAATCAAACCTTGATTGCTTTCGGCCATGTTTTAAAGTGAACGCTTTACCATTTTCCATGCAGTAAGGACAAGCTAGCTTCCCAGCAGTCATCCACCCAGACAACATTCCATACGCAGGAAAATCGTTAATAGCCCACATTAAATTAGCACGCAAATTAAAATTTTGCTTGGTTGATACGTCATATGTTTCAACAGCATCATACCACAACTATTTTAGCTCATCAATCAAAGGTTGTAAATATACATCAATCAAACTTTTCGGATTACGTGAACCGGTAATAATACAATTTAAGAATATATATGGACTAGTCTGTGATGACCCAAAATATCATCTTTAAATTTAATAAGTAATTCTGTGTTCTAAGACCTCAAAAAGCACCATTTATAATTCCTTGTCTTGCGTGCGCAGTCCGAAAAATTTTCCGAAAAGTTTTTATGTGAAAACTGGATTAAATTGTGAAATAGAGCTTTAAAACTCAATTGAGTTGACTTTGGTCAACATTTTTAGCAAATGGACCCGGATCAGTATTTCGACAGTTTCGGTAGCTCCGTATTGTGATTTGGGACTTGGGCGTAAGCCCGGAATTTAATTTGGAGGTCCCTAGTTCAAGTTATGGCCATTTAACGGAACTAGCAATTTAAAGGCTAAAGACTTCCATGTTTGACCACGGGGTTAATTTTTTGATATCGGGGCTGAAATCCGATTCTGGAAATGTGAATAGCTCCGTTATGTCATTACGGATTCATTTAATATGTTTTGTCACAAAATTTACAAATTGAAAAGTTTAAAACTCAAAGTCTGAATCGAGGTGTGAATTGCTATTTCGATCTTATTTGATGTGATTTGAGACCCCGAGTAAGTCCATATTATGTTACGGGACTTGTTGGGATATTTGGATAAGGTTCCGAGGGGCTCGGGTGAGTTTCGGATAGGCCACATGATGTTTTGAACTTAGAAAATTTTGCTGGTATAACTGAACCAATCGCAAATGCGAACCAAGCAGGTATGGTAATTGCGAGATTTTTATCGCAATTGCGAAGTTTATCTTCACAATTGCGAAGGGCCAATTGTCGCAAATGCGACATAATCTTCGCATTTGCGAAGGCAACGGGATTGTGAAGGGCATCGCAATTGCGAGTGTTTCTTCGCATTTGCGAGCTTCGCATTTGCGAAGCTCAGGTCGCAATTGCGACACCTGCAGCTGAACAAAATGACTTTTGGATGGGATTTTTGATTCATTTCCCAAATCTTCAAAACCTAAAACCTCAAGAGGTGATTTTGGGTGATTTTCACGGGAAAACATTGGGGTAAGTGTTCCTTATCCTATATTGATTATATTTCATGATTTCATACTCATTTATATCATGAATCCGTGAATTTATGGAAGAAAAATCAGATTTTTCTAAAATCTTCCAAAAATAAAAATTTAAGATTTGACGGTCCATTTGATATTGGAATTGGATAATTTTTGTATTGTTGGACTCGTCTCGGAATGGGTGTTCGGATTTTGTAAGTTTTTTCGAGATTTGAGATGTGGGTCCCACTGCCGAATATTTTAATGAATTTAGGATTTTATCCGAAAAATTAGTAAATTCATATGGAATTAATTCTTATGATTAGTATTGAATATATCGAATTGTTGTGGTTGAGTAATTGATTGGAATTTGCAAAGCGAGGTAAGTATCGTGGTTAACCTTGAATTGAGGGAATAGAACCCTTAAATTATTTGTTATGTGAAATGTATGTGAACGGCGTATAGGAAAGGTGACGAGTGTCTATACATCGTCAAATTAATTATTTGCCTGCTTACTTGAAAAATCATAAATTATTTTAAATCATTAATTAATTATTATAATAACTGTTTCTCTCCTATTCTTTGTCAAATATTAATTCTTGAATTTCTGCATTAATTGTTACATGCTATTTGAATTATGTGTTTTAATTATTATTTGACATTTAGTATATTAAATATTAAACTGCCTATTTTCTCCTTGATTTCCATAATAATCTGCTATTTGTCATTGTTTGTTTCATAATTAAATTATAATTATTGTATGCTTGTTGTCTTATAATTTTATATTAATTGTTGCATTTATTGGGGAAATTTCTTTTATAAGAATTGGTAAATGAATATATTGGAGGATCGGGTTGCACGCCGCAACAGACTTATGAAAAGTCCATATTGAAGGATCGTGTTGCACGCCGCAACAGAGTTATGAAAAGTCCATATTGGAGGATCAGGTTTCACGCCGCAACAGACTTATTAAAAGTCCATATTGGAGGATCGGGTTGCACGCCGCAACAGACTTATTTAAAAGTCGACATACATATATATATATATATTGGGGGATCAGGTTGCACGCCGCAACAGATTTAATTAAAGGAATATATTGTGAGATCGGGTTGCACGCTGCAACAGAATTGAATGTGAATATATTGCGAGAGCGGGTTGCACGCTGCAACAGAATTAGTTGAAATGATAATGGATTATGACTGCTGAGTTGGCTTCAATTATTATAAATGAGTTACCTGTTTTATTTCTATTATTTGTTGTTGTCATTCATATTGCGTACAGGTTAATATAATTGAACCGCCTTAGCCTCGTCACTATTCTTCGAGGTTAGGCTCAGCACTTACCAGTACATGGGGTCGGTTTTACTGATACTACACTCTACACTTCTTGTGTAGATTTTGGAGTTGGTCTCAGTGGCGTACCATAGACTTGCTCGGATTTCAGCTATTCAGAGGAGACTTGAGGTATAACTGCATGGCGTCCGCAGTTCTGAAGTCCCCGTCTATTTTACTTTAGCTGTGTGTTTATTTCCAGACAGCTTTATTTTATTTAGACCTTTATTTGTATTATTCTAGAAACTCGTGCACTTGTGACACCAATTCTGGGATGGTATTTAGACACCGTTGTTTTTATGGATTATTTCACTATATTTCAAACCTTGCTTCCGCTTTTGGTTCCTTGATTATTAATAATGTAAAGATTGTTTAAAATTGGTTAATATTATTCTAACATTGGCTTGCCTAGCAAGTGAAATGTTAGGCACCATCAAGGTCCGAAGGTGGGAATTTCGGAGTCGTGACAGTTGGTATCAAAGAACTAAGTTACATAGGTCTCACGAGTCATTAGCAAGCTTAGTAGAGTCTGAAGGATCGATACGGAGACGTCTGTACTTATCTCTCAGAGGCTATGAAGTTTAGGAACAATATCACTTCTTTCTTATTCTGTCGTGCGATTTTATTCTATCATCGATGATTGAACCATTATACTCTTATTCTCTCGCAAATGGTGAGAACACGTAATACCTCTACAGATGGTCAGGGACCAGAACCCCCGATGGCAACTATGGCCAGAGGTAGAGGTCGAGGCCGAGGTGGTGCTAGAGGCCGAGGCAGAGGCCGAGGTAGAGCTCAGTCCAGAGCTCCAGCAGCTTCACCTGTTGAAGAACCTCAGGTGGACCTTCAGGAGGAGGTTCCAGTTCAAAATGTACCAGTTGGACCAGTTCAGGTCCGGAAAAGATTCATAGCCACTCCAGTACTCCAGGACGCTCTAGTCCGTTTGGTAAGTCTTATGGAGGGCGTGGCCCAAAATGGTACATTTCCAGTAGCACCAGCCGTCTCACAGGCTGGGGGAGGAGCACAAACTCCCACTACTCCCGCTCCGGAGTAGATGGCCCCCCAGAATCAGGCTCCAGCAGCCCCGCCAGTTGGGGTAGTTCAGCCAATTGTTGCGGCACAGATCGGTGATTGGCCCGTCATGTCTTTTGAGGCCTTATTGAGACTAGATAAGTTTACCAAGCTCTTTCCAGTTAACTTTGGTGGTACACCTTCTGAGGACCCACAAGATTATCTTGAACGCTGCCATGAGGTGCTGCAGAACATGGGTAGAGTTGAGACCAATGGGGTTGACTTTGCTGTATTTCAGATGACGGGTTCCGCCAAGAGATGATGGAGAGATTACACATTGACCAGACCAGTTGGATCGCCTGCACTTACATAGGAGCAGTTCTCTCAACTATTTCTGGAAAAGTTCCTCCATATAACACTGAGAGAGGAATTCCGCAAGCAATTTGAGCGTCAACAGCAGGGCAGTATGACTGTTACTCAGTATGAGTCCCGTTTTGTGAATTTGGCCCGTCATGCTCTCCTTTTACTACCTACGGAGGGAGAGAGAGAGTGAGGAGGTTTATTGAGGGACTCACTCACCCTATCATACTTCAGATGGCCAAGGAGAGCGAAAGTGAGATTTCTTTTCAGGCGGCCGCTAATGTCGTAAGGAGGATCGAGTTGGTTCTTGCACAAGAGAGAGGCCAGAGGTCCGATAAGAGGCCTCGTCAGTTTGGTGATTTTAGTGGTGCCTCGTCTGGAGGCAGGGGTAATTTTGGTAGGGGTCATCCTCCCAGACCATTTCATTCAGCACTTCATGTATCTCCCGGTGCTTCAGGGAGTCACGGTCCTATTATGCCTTACTCTAGGCAGCCAATATTCAGTGCACATTCAGCTCCTTTCAGTGCATCACCTCTCCAGAGTTACTACAGCGGTTATCCGGCCCATTTGGGTCACCTTGAGCTTCAGCAGCCACAGCAACAGGATGGGTGTTATGAGTGTGGAAACATTGGTCACATCAGGAGGTATTGCCCTAGATTAGCGAGTAACAGATCTCGGCAAGATTCTCGTACCATCATACTGGCACCTGTTGCTTCACCGCCTGCTCTGCCAACTAGAGGTAGGGGTCAGGCAGCTAGAGGTGGAGGTTAGGCCATTAGAGGTGGAGGTCAGGCCATTAGAGGTGGAGGTCAGACCATTAGAGGTGGAGGCCAGCTAGTTAGAGGCCGTCCCAAAGACGCAGTTCAGAGTGGTGGGGCCCAGCCCCAATTTTATGCTTTTCCAGCTAGGCCTGAGGCCGAGTCACCTGATGTTGTGATCATAGGTATTATTTCAGTTTGCCATAGAGATGCTTTAGTTCTATTTGATCCAGGATCTACATATTCCTATGTGTCCTCCTATTTTGCTTCATATTTGGTTGCGCCTTTTTATTCTCTGAGTGCTTCTGTGTGTGTATCTACACCGGTGGGAGACTCTGTTGTAGTAGATCATGTCTATCGTTCGTGTGTGGTTACTATTGTTAATCTTGAGACTAGTGTGGATCTTCTACTTCTTGATATGGTAGATTTTGATGTCATGTTGGGTATGGATTGGCTGTCCCCTTATCATGCTATATTGGATTGTCATGCCAAGACTGTGACCCTAGCTATGCCGGGGTTACCTCGGTTAGAGTGGAAAGGAACTCCTGGCCATTCTGCTAGCAGGGTTATTTCTTATATGAAAGCTCGGTGTATGGTAGATAAAGGGTGTCTAGCCTATTTGGCTTATATTCATGATCCCAGTGTGGATGTCCCTTCTATGGACTCAGTACCAGTTGTTCGTGAATTTCCAGAAGTATTTCCTGCAGATTTGTCGGGGATGCCACCCGACAGAGATATTGACTTCTGTATTGATTTGGCTCCGGGAACTCAGCCCATTTCTATTCTACCATACCGTTTGGCCCCGCCAGAGTGGAAAGAATTGAAAGAGCAGTTACAAGACTTGCTTGATCAGGGATTCAGTAGACCTAGTGTCTCGCCCTGGGGTGCACCAGTATTATTTGTAAAGAAGAAATATGGCTCTATGCGGATGTGTATAGATTATCGGTGGTTGAACAAAGCCACTATCAAAAACAAATATCCGCTGCCAAGAATTGATGACTTATTTGATCAGCTTCAGGGTGCCAAGGTATTTTCGAAGATAGATTTGAGGTCTGGTTACCATCAGTTGAAGATTAAGGCATCTGATGTCCCTAAACGTTTTTCGAACTCGGTATGGGCATTACGAATTCCTAGTGATGTCATTTGGGTTGACAAATGCCCCAGCAACATTTATGAATTTGATGAATCGTGTGTTAAAGCCTTATTTGAATTCTTTTGTGGTTGTATTCATTGATGATATCTTGATTTACTCCAGCAGTCGAGAGGAGCATGAGCATCATCTTCGAAGTGTGCTTCACACCTTGAAATATAATCAGTTATATGCCAAGTTTTCAAAATGTGAGTTTTGGTTAGACTTAGTTGCCTTTTTGGGGCATGTTGTATCGGCAGAAGGCATAAAGGTGGATCCTAAGAAGATTGAGGCTGTTTAGAATTGTCCTAGACCTACTTCAGTTATAGAGATACGGAGTTTCTTGGGTTTAGCAGGTTATTATCGTCGGTTCGTGGAAGGGTTTTCATTTATGGCAAGCCCATTGACCAAATTGACTCAGAAAGGTGTCCCATTCAGATGGTCAGACGAGTGTGAGTTGAGCTTTCAGAAGCTCAAGACCGCTTTGACTACGGCGCCAGTGTTGGTATTACCCACAGGTTCAGGACTGTATACGGTATATTGTGACGCATCTCACATTGGGCTTGGTGCAGTTATAATGCAAGATGGAAAGGTAATTGCATATGCGTCACGGAAATTGAAAGTTCACGAGAAGAATTATCTTGTTCATGACTTAGAATTGGCATCCATTGTTCATGCGCTGAAGATTTGGAGGCATTACCTCTATGGTGTCTCGTGTGAGGTATTTACTGATCATCGTAGCCTTCAGTATCTGTTCAAACAAAAGGATCTTAATTTGAGACAGAGAAGATGGTTGGAGTTGTTGAAAGACTATGATATCACCATTTTGTATCATCCCGGAAAGGCCAATGTGGTGGCCGATGCTTTGAATAGAAAGGTTGTGAGTATGGGTAGTTTTGCATATATTCCGGTTGATGAGAGGCCATTAGCTGCAGATGTTCAGACTTTGGCTAATCAATTCGTGAGGTTAGATATTTCAGAACCCAGTCGGGTTCTAGCTTGCACAGTCGCTCGGTCTTCTTTATATTAGCACATCATAGAGAGGCAGTATGATGATCCTCATTTACTTGTCCTTAAGGACACGGAGCGGCACGATGATGCCAAACAGGTTGCTGTGGGGGAAAATGGGGTTCTGCGAATACATGGTCGTATTTGTTTGCCTAATGTGGATGGGCTTTGTGAATTAATTCTTGAAGAAGCACATAGTTCCAGGTGTTCTATTCATCCAGGTACCGCCAAAATGTATCAAGATTTGCGGCAACATTCGTGGTGGAGGAGAATAAAAAAGGATATAGTTGCATATGTAGCTCGGTGTTTGAATTGTCAGCAAGTTAAGTATGAGCATTAGAGACCTGGTGGTTTGCTTCAGAAGTTAGAAATTCCTGAGTGGAAGTGGGAGCGTATCACTATGGATTTTGTTGTTGGGCTCCCACGGACGCAGAGAAAATTTGATGCAGTTTGGGTCATTGTGGACAAGTTGATCAAGTCAGCACATTTCATTCCAGTGGCAGTTACCCATTCTTCAGAGAGGTTAGCTGAAATTTACATTCGTGAGATTGTCCGCCTTCACGGTGTGCCCGTGTTTATTATTTCAGATCGAGGTACGCATTTTACCTCATATTTGTGGAGGTCTGTACAGCATGAGTTAGGCACGCGAGTTGAGTTGAGTACAGCCTTTCATCCACAGACAGATGGACATTCAGAGCGCACCATTCATATATTGGAAGATATGCTTCGCACTTGTGTTATAGGCTTTGGAGGTTCTTGGGATCATTTCTTACCACTTGCGGAGTTTGCTTATAATAATAGCTACCAGTAGAGCATTCAGATGGATCCATATGAGGCATTATACGGAAGGCGATGCCGATCGCCAGTTGGTTGGTTTGAACCGGGAGAGGCTCGGTTGTTGGGTACCGATTTGGTACAGGATGTCATGGATAAGGTCACGATTATTCAGGATCGACTTCGCACAGCTCAGTCTAGGCAAAAATGTTATGCCGACCGTAAAGTTCGTGATATTGCATTTTTGGTTGAAGAAAGAATATTGCTCTGGGTTTCACCTATGAAAGGTGTAATGAGGTTCGGAAAGAATGGATAGTTGAGCCCTAGGTATATCGGACCCTTTGAAATTCTTGAAAGGGTGGGTGAAGTAGCTTACATGCTTGCATTACCACCTAGTTTATCAGCAGTTCATCTGGTGTTCCATGTGTCTATGCTCCAGAAATATCATGGTGATCCATCCCATGTGTTAGAATTCAGCTCGGTCCAATTGGACAAAGATTTGACTTACGAGGAGGAGCCGGTGATTATTCTAGCCTGGCAGGTCCGACAATTTAGGTCTAAGAGTTATCATTCAGTTTGGGTGCAATGGAGAGGTCAGCCGGTAGAGGCATCTACCTGGGAGTCCGAGTCGGACATGTGGAGTAAATATCCACACCTTTTCTCCAGCTCAGGTATTTTTTTTCTAACTCCGTTCGAGGACAAACGTTTATTTTAGAGGTGGAGAATGTGATGACCCAAAATTTTATCTTTAAATTTAATAAGTAATTATGTGTTCTAAGACCTCGAAAAGTACCATTTATCATTCCTCGACTTGCGTGTACAGTCCAAAAAGTTTTTATACGAAAAATGAATTAAAATGTGAAATAGAGCTTTAAAACTCAAGTGAGTTGACTTTGGTCAACATTTATAGCAAACGGACCCGGATCAGTGTTCTGACAGTTCTGGTAGCTCCGTATCATGATTTGGGACTTAGGCATATGCCCGGAATTTAATTTGGAGGTCCGTAGCTCAAGTTATGGTCATTTAACGAAACTAGCAATTTAAAGGCTAAAGACTTCCAAGTTTGACCACGGGGTTGACTTTTTGATATCGGGGACGGAATTCGATTCTGGAAATGTGAATAGCTCCGTTATGTCATTTATGACTTGTGTGCCAAATTTGAAGTCATTCCGGATTCATTTAATATGTTTTGGCACAAAATTTGCAAATTGAAAAGTTCAAAACTCAAAGTCCGAATCGAGGTGTGAATTGCAATTTCGATGTTATTTGATGTGATTTGAGACCCCGAGTAAGTCCGTATTATGTTACGGGACTTGTTGGGATATTTGGATAAGGTTTCGAGGGTCTCGGGTAAGTTTCGGATAGGCCACGGGATGTTTTTATCACGACCCAATTTTCCCTCCGTTTGGGTATCGTGATGGCACCTAGTCTTAGGGACTATGTAAGCCTAACAATAATTAAAACAACATTACTTAAATCGAATCTCTTAAAATTCCCAAAACCGGTAGTACAAGTCATAAGCTCTACAGAGTGTTTGCTAGAAAACTTCTAAATACAACTGTCCAGAATAAGAATAAATAGTGCAAAACGAAAAGGTTGAAGGTGACTCCTAAGCTTGAGAATGCAACAACAGGTTTACCTTGAGTCTGCACAGCAACAGTCCACACCGCTAGCTAACGAACAAGTACCTGGATCTGCACAAAAATGTGCAGAAGAGTAGCATGAGCACACCACAGCGGTGCCCAGTAAGTATCAAGACTAACCTTGGTGGAGTAGTGACGAGGAACGGTCAAGACACTCACTGGTCTAATAAACTGAACAGATATAAGTACATGAACAAGAGAAGTATGATGTCACATAAAGACTATGCAATATGGCTCACAGTACAGTGATGGCAATAAGGAAGGAAACAACAAGTATCAGCGGAATATCATGAAAATGACACAGAAAGGTGAATGGAACACAACCTAAATCCGAAATCACAAATACATCAAGGACAAGTAATAAATCAGCAACTCCAACCGCTTTTACATCAAGTTTTAGTCAACAACTCCACGAGGTCCCGAACCTCGGACAAATCATAACTCACGGGTCTCAATACCTGAACTCTAACACTTAGCATCCTGTGCCCTCATAACATCTCATAGCCGCACTGACGACTCACGTGCAAAATAGAGCCATTCTTACATAGAAGGCAAGTAAACAAGGGTGAGCATCTATGCTCAACAATATCAAGAACACCTCTTATCTGATAAGAGTGCCTAACTACGTGTATGCTTGTGCAAGTGTCCTAACATAGTCCATACCAGCAAATAAGCATAAGGAAGAAGAAGAACGGACAACACGTAGAATATTTTCTCACAGCTTTTACAAGATAAAGCTCACATAGGTACGTATACCACTACACAAATATCAACAACAAGAATGCCCCCAGATCATAAATCATCACAAATGAATCCCTGACACAACCCACCTTGTCTCGCCACGTGTGCAATAATAACATAAATGCCCGCCTTGTCTCGCCACACGTGCATAATAATATTCCCACCTTGTCTCACCACATGCGCAACCCATCATATATATATATATATATATATATATATATATATATATATATATATATATATATATATATATATATCCCGCCTTGTCATGTTGCATGTGAAAATATCAATGGTAACAATAGCACGGCAGAAAACCTCGTGCAACCCCATAATAACAACCGCATGGCAGAAACCTCGTGCATCACAATAATAACAACTGCACGGCAGAAACCTCGTGCAACACCACAACAAGTACCACAGCAACAATGATAATAATACAAAGCACGACAAGTAAATCAACTCAAGAACTTTAATTCACAAAGAAACGGTAGAACAAATTCACAAGGAATAACCACAATAAAGAATGCTAGGCGTAAAGGGAACATCTCAACAAAGGGAAACTAATGTGTATCAATGATCCTACAATATACATTTCAACAACAGGAAAACTAACATGAGTCAAATAATTCCAAATAAAATGAGTCGATTAAGATATAGGATATCTAAAACTTCTCTTAAGGTTGAGGAATTACTAAGGATTTTCAACAATTTAATTAAGGATAAGCAGCGGAAAGATAATCATAACCTCAATTAAGACTGAACAAATTATAAGATGATATAATAATAATTTCAAATAAAGATAAGCAGTTATGAAAAGATAGCATGACAATAGAGGAGGTAAAATCTTCAGTTAAGTCAAATAAGAGTCAAATAGGCAATACGAGTGAATCCTGAAAGCAATTAATTCTAATTAAAGCATGTAGAGGTTAAACTAGCAAATAGAAACTTAATCATATCAAGAACAACTTCATACTCAGTGAATATAAGGACCTAAGAATCCAAAAAGGCCAACTTTTCACAAATAAGTCCGAGCACGAACTCGTCACCTCGCGTGCATGGACTACAATCAACATAGAAGACTCAATCCTAAGGGGAAAATCCCCCACACAAGATTAGGCAAGATACTTACCTCAAACCAAGCTCAACCAGTTCGAAACAATGCCTTTTTTTTCAATTATCCGACTCTGAATGGCCTAAATCTAGCCAAACACAATTGCATAACATGAATACAACCATAATAGACTCATCTAATTAATAAAATCAATACTTTAACAAAAATCCCGAAATCCGCCCTAAAGTTCGACTCGGGCCCACCTCTCAGAATCGGGTAAAAGTCACAAAATACGAACACTCATTCACTCACGAGTCTAACCATACAAAAATCATCAAATTCCGATATCATTTCGTCCCTCAAATCGTGATTTTTCATTTTGAACTTTTCTTTCAAAAATCACCATTTTCCTCAACTTAAAACACAAATTAAATGATAAAAATAAAGATAGAATCATGGAAATAAATAAACTCTAGGTGAAGAACACTTACCCAATCGATTTGCATGAAAAACCCACAAGGAATCGCTCAAAACCGAGCTCTAGAACTCCAAAAATGGTGAAAATGGCAAACCCTCGGAATAGAGCACTTTATATTCTGCCCAGGGGTTTTGTGCATCGCGAACGCAGAGAAAGGGACGTGTTCGCGAAGAAGAGAAACAAAGCTGCCCAGTTGTTCTTCGCGAACGCGACAACACGTTCGCGAATGCGGAGAGGAAAAATATGATGGCCCAACGACTGCTCTTCGCGAACGCGTGAAGTAGTACACGAATGCGAAGAGTGTAATGGAATAGCTACGCGAACGTGTAAGTGACACGCGAACGTGAAGAGGAAAATGATGACCGGTGCCCAGGGCCTAGTTTGCACTTCGCGAACGCGAAGAAGGGGGTGGCAGAACTTCACGAACGCGAAGAGGAAATATTTCACCCTCTAAAATAACACTACGCGAATGCGAAGGCAAGGACGCGAACGCGATGAAGGAAACCAGATGACAGATAACAGCAGTTCAAAAATAGGGGGAAAAGACCTGTAGCCCATTCGAAACTCACCCGAGGCCCCCGGGACCCCGTCTAAACATACCAACAAGTTCCATAACCTAACACGAACTCATTCGACGTCTCAAATCACATCAAACAGCGTCGAAAATACGAATCGCACCATGAATCGAACTTATAAATTTCAATCTTTCAACTTCTAAAACCCGTGCCGAAACCTATCAAATCAACCCGGAATGACGTCAAATTTTGCAGGCAAGTCCCAAATAACATAACGGAGCTGTTTCAACTCTCGGAATCGCATTCCGACCCTGATATCAAAAAGTCCACTTCCGGTCCAAATCTCCAAGCCTAAATCAGCTACAGACCTCGGATTTACAGTCCGGGCACGCTCCTAAGTCCAAAATCACCCAACAAAGCTAATGGAACTGACGGAACTCCATTCCGGAGTCGTCTTCACATAGTTCTGACTACGGTCAAAATCCTAAGACTTAAGCTTCCGTTTTAGGGACTAAGTGTCCCAAATCACTCTGAATCATCCGGTAACTGAATTCAACCACGCACGCAAGTCAATACATATAATATGAAGCTGCTCGGGGCCTTATGCCACCGAACGAGACTTAAGTTCTCAAAACGACCGGCCAGGTCATTACATCCTTCCCCTCTTAAACAAACGTTCGTCCTCGAACGTGCTAAGAATCTCCTCGAAGTCTTCGAATCACTGAAAGTACATATCCGACACACACCCGCGGGTAGGGCTGGCAAGAATGCTGGTCCCGGGCCTAAAGAGACCAAGTGGGCCGGTCCAAACGGTCCCGGGCCGGTCCCAAATTAAACGGGCCCGGGATAAACGGGCTTTTTGTAAGGACCGGCCCGGGACCGTTTGGTCCCGGGCTAAATGGTCCCGGCCCCCGGGCTAAACGGGCTAAGTGAGCTAAGTGGGCCCAACATATATATGTTTTTAAAAAAAATTAAATAGATATTAGAGACAAAAGGATTTTTAAAAAAATGTCTAAGGCAATTCTTTGTAAATTTTATTATAGAATTGTGACCTAAATTTTAGTTAACATCCTAAATTTTAATATTCAATATTTAATATCGAATATATATAGTTGTATATATATATATATATATATATATATATATATATATATATATATATATATATATATATATATACATTTAATATATATACTATACTATATATACATCTTATATACTATATATAAGATGTATATATAGTATAGTATATATATTATATATATATATATATATATATATATATATATATATACACACTATATATATAGTATATATATATATAAGCTATATTCGATACGCTATATATACATCTTATATACTATATATAAGGTGTATATATAGTATAGTATATATATTAAATGTATATATATATATATATATATATATATATATATATATATATAAGCTATATTCGATAAGCTATATATACATCTTATATATAGTATAGTATAGTATATATATATTAAATGTATAATATATATATATATATATATATATATATATATATATATATATATATATATATATATATATACATACATATATATATATATGTATATATATACATACATATATATATATATATATATACATATGTAAGCTATATTCGATAAGCTATATATACATCTTATATACTATATATAAGATGTATATATAATATACTATACTATATATACATCTTATATCGATATATATATATATATATATATATATATATACCTTTTAGTAGTAACATGAAATGACCAAAGTATGGTACTTCTTAGCTGGTATAAATATGGAATGATAGAAGATCAAGTTTTAGCTCAACTTAGATTACAGTTTCAACTAAAACTGAGTTGAGCTAAAACTTGATCTTCTATCATTCCATATTTATACTAATAATTAATTTATTGTTCTAAGAACTCAAAAAGCACTATTTATCAGTCCTCGACTTGCGTGCATAGTCCGTATAATTTTCCAGAAAGTTTTTGTGTGAAAAAATGGATTAAAATGTGAAATAGAGCTTTAAAACTCAACTGAGTTGACTTTGGTCAATATTTTGAGCAAACAAACTTGGGTCAGTGTTTTGATAGTTCTGGTAGGTCCGTTTCGTGATTTGGGACTTGGGCGTATGCCCGGAATCGAATTCCGAGGTCCCTAGCCCGAGATATGGAATTTTGATAAAAAAAATTAAAAGTTTGAAAGCTTAATGATTTTTAAGAATTTACTGATGTTGGATTTATTGACACCGGGTCCATATTTTGATTTCGAAGCCCGATATAGGTCTACTATAATATTTATGACTTGTCTGTCGAATTTGGTGAGAAACGGAGTTGATTTGACGTGATTCGGACGTCCGGTTGTGAAAATATAAGTTTTAAAGTTTTCTTGAAAATTTCATTCGATTTGAGGTTCAATTCGTAGTTCTAGGTGTTATTTTGGCGATTTGATCACGCGAGCAAGTTCGTATGATGTTTTAGGACTTGGGTGCATGTTTGGTTTGGAGTCCCGAGGGCTCGGGTGAGTTTCGGATGCTCAACGGGCCATTTTGGACTTAAGGAAGATGACAAATTTCTGGTGTTTTGTTGCAGAATTTTTACTCATCGCGATCGCGTAAGGTAATCTGAGAGGCCAGACAAAATTGTCTTCGCATTCGCGGATTTGAGGATGCGATCGCGTAGGGGTGTGATGTGATACTTTGCGAACGCATGGCCAAGGTCGCGTTCGCGTAGAGTTAAAGAGGCTAAGGCTGAGCCACGCGCTCTACTCATCGCGATCGCGTAAGTGTGTGAGTCAAAGCATCGCGTTCACGTGGTGTTTTACGTGTTCGCGTAGAGCAAAAAGTTGGGCAGCCAAAAATGTGCTTCGCGATCGCGAAGCATTGTACGCGATCGCATAAGGTAAAAATCCAAGAAACAGAACTTAAGTTCTAGAAAATGGGATTCGTCCCATTTTCAACCATTTTCCATTTTTGAGCTCGGGTAAGGCGATTCTTGGGCGATTTTTACGGAAAAACATTGGGGTAAGTGTTCCTCATCCTATATTGATTATATTTCATGGTTCCATACTCATTTACATCATGAATCAGTGAATTTATAGAAGAAAAATCAGATTTTTTATAAAATCTTCCAAAAACGAAAATTTAAGATTTAAAGGTCCATTTGACATCAGAATCGGATAATTTTTATATGGTTGAACTCGTAGCGGAATAGCTGTTCGAATTTCGTAAGTTTTTCCGAGATTTGAGACGTGGGCTCCACTGTAAATTTTTAAAGTGAATTTCGGATTTTTATCCGGAAAATTAGTAAATTCATATGGAATTAATCCTATGATTCGTATTGAGTATATTGAATTGTTTGTGAATAGATTTGACGCTTTTGGAGACAAATTCAAAAAAAAAGCTGTGATTGAGTAATTGATTGAAATTGCAAAGCGAGGTATGTGTCGTGGTTAACCTTGACTTGAGGGAATAGAACCCTTAAATTATTTGTTATGAGAAATGCATGTGAACGCCGTATAGGCGATGTGACGAGTGTCTAAATGTCGTCAAATTAATTGTTTGCATAATTATTTAAAAAATCATAAATTGTTCTAAGACGCAAATTAATTGTTATAATAGTTGTTTCTCTCTTATTCTTTGTCAAATATTAATTCTTGAATTCCTGCAATAATTGTTACATGCTATTCGATTTATGTGTCTTAATTGTTATTTGACATTTAGCATACTAAATATTAAACTGCCTATTTTCTCCATGATTTTCACAATTAATAGCTAATTGCCATTGTTTGTTCATAAATAAATTATAATTATTGTGTGCCTTGATGCTTAATAGTTTCTCATTGGACGTGGTATTTGTTGGAGTAATTTTTATTACATTTATGAATTGTTTAAAGTTATATTGGGGGAACGGGTTGCACGCCGCAACGTAAATGAAAGTGTATATATATATATATATATATATATATATATATATATATATATATATATATATATATATATATATATATATATATACTGGGGGATCGGATTGCACGCCGCAACAGACTTATTTAAAAGTCTATATTGGGGGATCAAATTGTTAAAAGTCTATATTGGGGGATCGGATTGCACGCCGCAACAGACTTATTTAAAAGTCTATATTGGGGGAACGGATTGCACGCCGCAACAGACTTATTTAAAAGTCTACATATACTTGATTGAAATAAATGTATGGGAGGATTGAAAATGAATATAATGTGTGAGCTGGTTGCACGCTGCAACGGAAATTGATTGAAATAATAATTGGTTATGACTGTTGAGTTGGCTTCAACTATTAAAAATGAGTTACTTGATTTATTTCTATTACTGTTGTTGTTACTACTATTGCGTACATGTTAATGTGAGTGACCTGCCTTAGCCTCGTCACTACTTCATCGAGGTTAGGCTCAGGACTTACCAGTACATGGGGTCGGTTGTACTGATACTACACTCTGCACTTCTTGTGCAGATTTCGGAGTTTGTCCCAGCGACGTACCATAGAATTGGTCGGATTTAAGCTACCAGAGGAGACTTGAGGTATAACTGCACGGTGTCCGCAGTTCTGAAGTCCCCGTCTACTTTACTTTAGCTGTGTGTTTGTTTCCAGACAGCTTTATTTTATTCAGACCTTTATTTGTATTATTCTAGAAGCTCGTGCACTTGTGACACCAAATTCTGGGATGGTATTTGTCACGACCCAAAACTAGCCCCTGTCGTGATGGCGCCTATCGTGGAACTAGGTAAGCCGACTCATTTCCAAAACAAACCAATGTTTTCATTTTAAATATAATTCCGAGGTTATTTAACATAAAACCTCCATTTAAAGAGTTCAAATCAAAAGAAAAACAGAAGTGCGGAAAAAAAAAGCCTGATATCGGGGTGTCACTAGTCATGAGCATATACTACAATCTGTCTAACAATATCAAGGCTAACTCAGCCCGAAAAATAGCTAAGTACAACTAGAGGAAGATAAGAGGGAGAAGAGCAGGGGCTGCGATCGCCAAACAACTACCTTGCTATCTCCAAGAAAATCTGCAACCAGAACACTCAATACCCACTACCGTGTCCAGCTACACCTGGATCTGCACACAAGGTGCATGGAGTAACATGAGTACGCCAACTCAATAAGTAACAACAATAAATAAAGACTGAGCAGTAGTGACGAGCAATAAAGCATATAATCTTCATATTAGGAAATCTCAGTAAAATACCACATGCTTTTAAAATCAGGATTTGAATCAAACATCTCTTTTAAACCCAGTTCCAGTAAAAATTATTTTAAAGACATTTTTCCACCAGTTTTTCAAACAAAGGCTCAATGCAAAGGTGAGCAAAAATAATGAAATCATAAATAGCCCCTCGGGCAAAACATCACTCATATACAGCCCCTCGGGCAAATCTCACAGTCACTCGTGCCACTCGGGCATACCTCACAATCACTCTTGCCACTCGGGCATATGCCTCACAATCACTCTTGCCACTCGGGCATACCTCACAATCACTCATGCCTCCCAGTCACTCAGCACTCGGCACTCGCACTTAGTAGGTACCTGCGCTCATTGAGGGTGTGTACAGACTCCGGAGGGGCTCCTTCAGCCCAAGCGCTATAATCTGTACGGACAACTCACGTGCGATAATAATAAAGTATGCTACAGGCGGGAAGCCCCGATCCACACTCATCCTTACAAATCAGGCCCTCGGCCTCACTCAGTCATAAAGTATGCTGCAGGCGGGCAGTCCCGATCCACACTCATCCTCACAAATCAGGCCACTCGGGCATTTCAGTAAAATAAGGCATTCGGCCCAAAATATTTATATGCATCAAAATAGAGTCATAAACTGAGTTATGCGGTAAACAAGTATAAACATGACTGAGTATAGATTTTCAATCGAAAACAATAGGAGGATGGTAAGAAACAACCCCTAAGGGTCCAAACAGCATTGGCGCAAGGCCCAAACATGGCATTCAGCCCAATTTACAAAAAATCTTTCTAAAACATATAAGTATCAATGGTTTCAACAAAGTATGCAACTTTACAGTTGCTATGGGGCGGACCAAGTCACAAATCCCCAATAGTGCATGCCCACACGCCCGTCACCTAGCATGTGTGTCACATAAAATAGTAGAATGATAAAAAATATCCGAGGTTTCATACCCTCAGGACTAGATTTACAATCGTTACTTACCTCAAAACATGAAACTTTTTACTCTGCTATGCCTTTGCCTCGCAAATCGGCCTCCGAATATCTCGAATCTAGTCACAAATAATTCGTTTCAGTTAATAAAATTCATTGGAATTAATTCCACAAGATAATAATGATTTTTCCATAAAAACCCGAAAATTAGCTCAAAAATTGCCCGTGGGGCCCACATCTCGGAACCCGACAAAAGTTACAAAATCCGAAAGCCCATTCAACCACGAGTCTACCTATACCAATTTTACCAAAATCCGACCTCAACTCGACCCTCAAATCTACAAATCTTATTCCCAAATTTCTAAGTTCCAATCTCCGATTTACACCTCAAAATCATGTAATCTAGTCGTATTATTCGATGATAATTCAATATTATGGAGTGGAAATGATCACAAGGGACTTACCTCAACTTTTCCTTGAAAATATATCAAAAATCGCCTCTCCTCAAGCTCCAATTTGTCAAAAATGGCAAATGGGACGAAGTCCCTATTTTTTTAATTCTGCCTAGACATCCTCGGTTCTGCCTCGATCTTGGCCTTCGATCTTGGCCTTCAATCTTGGCCTTCAATCGAGGTCCTCGATACTGGTCCTCGGTTATGCCTTCGATCATGGCCCTCGACTCTGGGCTCGATCATGCCTTCGATCGTGGCCCTCGACTATGGGCTCGATCATGCCTTCGATCGTGACCCTCGACTCTGGGCTCGATCATGCCTTCGATCGTGGCCCTCAACCCTGAGCTCGATCTGGGCTTCGGTCATGGCCCTCGACCCTGAGCCTTATCTGGGCTCACATCTGGGCTCGATTTCTGGGTAGAAGCAATTTCCAATAGAAGGAAATTGCAGCAGCTGTTCTAGTTCAATTTTTGATCCGTTAACCATCCGAAACTCACCCGAGGCCCTCGGGACCTCAACCAAATATACCAAAAAGTCCTAAAACATCATACGAACTTAGTCGAATCCTCAAATCACTTCAAACAACGCTAAAACCATGAATTACCTCCCAATTCAAGCCTAATGAACTTTGAAATTTCTAATTTCTACAAACAACTCTGGAACCTATAAAATCACTTTCGATTGACCTTAAATTTTGCACACAAGTCCTAAATTACATAACAGAGGTATTCCAATTTTCAGAATCGGATTCCGACCCCGATATCAAAAAGTCAACCCCCCGGTCAAACTTCTCAAAAATTTCGGCATTTCAAGTCTAATTCCTCTACGGACATCCAAATAATATTCCAGACACGCTTCTAAGCCCAAAATCACCATAAGAAGCTATTGGAATCATCAAAATTCAAATCCGAGGTCGTTTACACATAGGTCCATATCCGGTCCACTTTTCTAACTCAATTTGTTTTTTCAATTATGAGACTAAGTGTCACATTTCACTCCGGGTTCCTTCCGGACTCGAACCCACTAACCCGATATAACATAATATAGCTTAATAATACCAAAAAGAAGTAGGAATGGGGGAAAAGGGGTTATAACTCTCGAAACGACCGGCCGGGTCATTACATCCTCCCCCTCTTAAACATCCGTTCGTCCTCGAACGGGTCTAGAAACATACCTGGAGTCTCAAATAGGCATAGATATCTGCTCCCCATCTCCCGCTCGGTCTCCCAGGTGGCCTCCTCCGCAGGCTGACCCCTCCATTGCACCTTCACTGAAGCTATATCCTTTGACCTCAACCTTCGAACCTGCCGATCCAAAATAGCCACCGGCTCCACATCATAAGTCATATCACCCTCCAACTGAACCGTGCTGAAATCCATAACATGGGACGGATCTCCAATATACTTCCGGAGCTTGGAAACATGAAACACTGGATGCACACTCGACAAGCTAGGTGGCAAGGCAAGCTTATTAGCCACCTCCCCTATTCTCTGAAGCACCTCAAAAGGCCCAATGAACCGGGGGCTCAACTTTCCCCTCTTCCCAAACCTCATAAATAACACCCTTCATGGGTGATACCTTCAGCAAAACCTTCTCCCCAATCATAAAAGACACATCACGGACCTTCTTATCCACGTAGCTCTTCTGCCTGGACTGCGCCTTGCGAAGCCGCTCCTGAATCACTTTCACCTTATCTAATGCGTCCTGGACTAAGTCTGTACCTAAGAGCCTAGCCTCACCCGGCTCAAACCATCCAACCGTAGATCTACACCTCCTCCCATATAAAGCCTCGTACGGAGCCATCTGAATACTCGACTGATAACTGTTGTTATATGCAAACTCGAGGAGTGGCAGAAACTGGTCCCATGAACCCCCAAATTTAATGACACAAGCACGCAACATGTCCTCCAATATCTGAATAGTGCGCTCGAACTGCCCGTCCGTCTGAGTGTGAAAAGCTGTGCTCAACTCAACCTGAGTACCCAACTCTCCCTGCACGGCCCTCCAAAACTGCGATGTGAACTGAGTACCCCTATCTGAAATGATGGAAACTGGGACACCATGTAGGCGAACGATCTCTCGGATGTAAATCTCAACCAACCGTTATGAAGAGTAAGTAGTACCAACTGGAATGAAGTGCGCGGACTTGGTCAGCCGATCCACAATAACCCAAATAGCGTCGAACTTCCTCGAAGTTCGTGGAAGCCCAACTACAAAGTCCATAGTGATCCGCTTCCACTTCCACTTTGGGATCTCTAACCTTTGAAGCAAGCCACCTGATCTCTGATGCTCATACTTAACCTACTGACAGTTTAGACACCGAGCCACAAACCCAACTATATCCTTCTTCATCCGCCTCCACCAATAGTGCTGCCTCAAATCCTGGTACATCTTCGCGGCACCCGGATGGATGGAATACCACGAGCTGTGGGCCTCCTCAAGAATCAGCTCCCGAAGCCCATCTACATTAGGCACACATATCCGGCCCTGCATTCTCAGCACGCCGTCATCACTAATAGTCACATCCCTAGCATCACCCCTCCGAACCCTGTCCTGAAGAACGAGCAAGTGAGGGTCATCATACTGACGCTCCCTGATACGGTCATAAAGAGAAGACCTGGAGACCACACAAGCCAATACCCGACTAGGCTCCGAAATATCCAATCTGACAAGCTGGCCTGCTAAGGTCTGAACATATAATGCCAAAGGTCTCTCTACTGCTGGAAGATATGCTAAACTTCCCAAACTCTCTGCCCGGCAACTCAAAGCATCAGCCACCATATTGGCCTTCCCCGGATGGTACAAAATAGTGATATCATAGTCCTTAAGAAGCTCCAACCATCTCCGCTGATGCAAATTAAGATCCTTCTGCTTTAACAGATACTGTAGACTCCGGTGATCAGTATAGATCTCACAATGAGCCCAATACAAATAATGATGCCAAATCTTCAAGGCGTGAACAACAGCTGCTAACTCAAGATCATGGATAGGATAGTTCTTCTCATGGGTCTTCAACTGGCGCAAGGCATAGGCAATCACCCTACCCTCCTGCATCAAAACACAACCAATGCCTATCCTCGAGGCATCACAATACACGGTGTAAGAACCTGAAGCCGATGGCAAAACTAACACTGGAGCTATGGTCAAAGCAGTCTTGAGCTTCTAAAAGCTCTCCTCACATTCATCCAACCACCTGAATGGAGCACCCATTTGGGTCAATTTGGTCAAGGGCGATGCAATAGATGAAAATCCCTCCACAAAGCGACGGTAGTAACCTGCCAAGCCAAGAAAGCTCCTAATCTCCGTGGCTGAGGACGGTCTGGGCTAACTCTGCATCACCTCTATCTTCTTTGGATCCACCTGAATACCCTCACTGGACACCACGGTCCCAAGAATGCTACTGAACTGGGCCAAAACTCATATTTAGAGAACTTTGCATAAAGCTTCTCCTCCCTCAATCTCTGCAATACTACCCTCAAATGCTGAGCGTGCTCTTCCTGGCTTCGGGAGTACACCAGGATGTCGTCAATGAATACAACGACGAATGAGTCCAAATAGGGCTGGAATACACTGATCATCAGATGCATGAATGTTGTTGGGGCATTGGTCAGCCCAAAAGACATCACCAAGAACTCATAATGGCCATATCGGGTCCTGAAAGCTATTTTAAGAATATCTGAATCCCGAATCTTCAGCTAGTGATAACCGGACCTCAAATCGATCTTGGAGAACACCCTCGCTCCTTGAAGCTAGTCGAATAAATCATCAATACGAGGCAAAGGATACTTGTTCTTGACGGTGACCTTGTTCAACTGTCTGTAATCAATACACATTCTCATGGAACAATCCTTCTTCTTCACAAATAGAACAGGTGCACCCCAAGGTGACACACTAGGCCGAATAAACCCCTTATCGAGGAGTTCTTGAAGTTGTTCTTTCAATTCCTTCAACTCCGCCGGTGCCATACGATACGGTGGAATAGAAATGGGCTGAGTGCCCGGCACCAAATTAATACCAATGTCAATATCCCTGTCAGGCGGCATGCCCGGTAGGTCTGCAGGAAATACATCCAGAAAATCACGTACCACCGGAACATAATCAATGACAGAAGTCTCTGCACTAACATCCCTCACAAAAGCCAAATAAGATAGGTAACCCTTCTCAACCATGTGTTGAGCCTTCAAATATGAAATCACCCTACTTGGTACATAATCTACAGAACCGATCCACTCAACCCTCGGAATTCCCGGCATAGCCAATGTCACCTTCTTAACATGACAATCTAGAACAGCATGACATGGAGATAACCAATCCATACCCAATATCACATCAAAGTCAACCATACTGAGCAACAATAGATCTACTCGGGTCTCCAGACCCCCAATTGTCACCGCACATGATCGATATACACGGTCCACAATAATAGTATCGCCCACAGGAGTAGATACATGTACAGATGAAACTAAGGACTCACGGGGCATATCCAGAAAATGGGTAAAATACGAGGAAACATATGAATACGGGGAACCAGGGTCAAATAATACTGAGGCATCTCTGTGGCAAACTGAGACTATACCTGTAATCACATCATATGAAGCAATAGCATCTGGTCTTGCAGGGAGAGCATAGAAACGGGCCTGACCACCCCATGATCTGCCTCCCCCTCTAGGGCGACCCCTAGCTGACTGACCTCTACCCCGAGCTGACTGGGCGGATGGTGAGGTAGCTGGTGCTGTAGTCGGAGGCTGACTCCTCTACTAAGATAGACCTCCATGACGATAAGGACACTGCCTCCACATATGCCCAAGCTCCCCAAACTCAAAACAACTCCCTGGTACTGGCGGCGGAAACTGAAGGGAACCCCTAGCACCGGGATGATTGGTATCAGAGCCTAGGTTACATAGGTCTCACGAGTCATGTGCGGGTTTAGTAGAGTCTTGCAGATCGGTATGGAGACATCTGTACTTATCTTCAGCAGGCTGCAAAACCTTTAGGAAACTCCATATTCTTGAATTCTTGTCGTGCGAATCTATTGATTCTAGTAACTAAACATCTATTGTTTCATTCTCTCACAGATGGTGAGGACTCGTACTACCGGTCAGGAGGGCCAGCCACCAGTACCAATAGCCAGGGCCGTGAGAGGCCGAGGTCGTGGTAGAGGCCCTGGTAGGGGCAGAGGTGCAGCCCATACAGCAGTTGGGACAGTACCTACAGATCCACCGGTTGTCCCAGATCAGGACCAAGTTCTAGTTGTTGATGCACCAACTCAGGCACCACCTGTGCCTATTGTGATTCCAGGACTTCAGGAGGCCCTAGCTCAGATTCTGACAGCGTGTATTGGCCTTGCTCAGGCAGTCTATATTTCGACAGCCGCAACCACTTCTCAGGCCAAGGGAGGCACTCAGACTCCCGTCGCTCGCACACTCGAGCAGGTTATTTAGGGACTTCAGACACCGGAGGCACCACCAGCCTAGCCGGTTGCTCAGGATTATGTGGTTCCTGCTATGCTTGAGGATGATCAGTGTAGGTTGGAGAGGTTTGGGAGACTTCAGCCACCACCTTTCAGTGGTACAGAGAGAGAGGATGCTCAGGACTTTTTGCACAGGTGTTAGAGGATACTCCGTACTGCTGGTATTTTAGATACTTGTGGGGTCTCATTCACTACCTTTCAGTTTTCTGGGGCTGCACTCAGATGGTGGGAGACTTACGAGAGGCGTAGGCCTGTTGGCGCAGCACCCCTTACTTGGCAGCAGTTCTCCGTGGTCTTTTTGTAGAAGTTCGTGCCTCGATCCCGCAGAGAGGAGCTGCATAGACAGTTTGAGTGGCTTCGCCAGGGTGATATGTCTGTGACACAGTATGAGATGCGGTTCTCCAAGTTGGCCCGTTATGCTATCTGGTTGGTTCCCACGGACAGAGAGAGGATCATGAGATATATTGATGGCCTCACTTATCAGCTATAGTTGCTCATGACCAGGGAGCGGGTTCCGGGTGCTACCTTTGATGAGGTTGTCGACATTGCTCGGCAGATTGAGATGGTTCGTGGTCAGGAGATGGTTGAGCGGGAGGCAAAGAGGCCTCGTGGTCAGGGTGGATTCAGCGATGCACCTTTTGGGGGCCAGTTCCAGCACGGTAGAGGTCATCATTTCAGACAGGCTCAGTCAGCTCGACCATTTCATCGGGGTGCATCATCTGTCACGACCCAAAACTAACCCCTGTCGTGATGGTGTCTATCGTGATGGCTCCTATCGGCACTCGGCACTCGCACTCAGTAGGTACCTGCGCTCACTAGGGGTGTGTACAGACTCCGGAGGGGCTCCTTCAGCCCAAGCGCTATAATCTGCAAGGACAACTCACGTGCGATAATAATAAAGTATGCTGCAGGCGGGAAGCCCCGATCCACAATCATCCTCACAAATCAGGCCCTCGGCCTCACTCAG
Source organism: Nicotiana tomentosiformis (assembly GCF_000390325.3). Lineage (NCBI taxonomy): Eukaryota > Viridiplantae > Streptophyta > Magnoliopsida > Solanales > Solanaceae > Nicotiana > Nicotiana tomentosiformis. The sequence continues at coordinate 122,636,824 of NC_090817.1, read as the reverse complement.
TCATAAAGTATGCTGCATGCGGGCAGCCTCGATCCACACTCATCCTCACAAATCAGGCCACTCGGGCATTTCAGTAAAACAGGGCATTCGGCCCAAAATATTTATATGCATTAAAATAGAGTCATAAACTGAGTTATGCGGTAAACAAGTATAAACATGACTGAGTATAAATTTTTTATCGAAAACAATGATGGTAAGAAACAGCCCCTAAGGGTCCAAACTGCATTGGCGCAAGGCCCAAACATGGCATTCAACCCAATTTACAGAAAATCTTTCTAAAACATATAAGTATCAATGGTTTCAACAAAGTATGCAACTTTACAGTTGCTATGGGGCGGACCAAGTCACAAATACCCAACAGTGCACGCCCACACGCCCGTCACCTAGCATGTGCGTCACATAAAATAGTAGAATGATAAAAAATCCGGGGTTTCATACCCTCAGGACTAGATTTACAATCGTTACTTACCTCTAAACGTAAAACTTTTTACTCTTCTATGCCTTTGCCTCGCAAATCGGCCTCCGAATGCCTCGAATCTAGTCACAAATAATTCGTTTCAGTCAATAAAATTCATTAGAATTAATTCCACAAGATAATAATGATTTTTCCATAAAAATCCGAAAATTAGCTCAAAAATCACCCGTGGGGCCCACGTCTCGGAACCCGATAAAAGTTACAAAATCCGAAAGCCCATTCAACCACGAGTCTACCTATACCAATTTTACCAAAATCCAACCTCAACTCGACCTCAAATCTACAAATCTTATTCCCAAATTTCTAACTTCCAATCTCCGATTTACACCTCAAAATCATGTAATTTAGTCGGATTATTCGATGATAATTCAATATTATGGAGTAGAAATGATCAAAAGGGACTTACCTTAAGTTTTCTTTGAAAATATATCAAAAATCGCCTCTCCTCAAGCTCCAATTTATCAAAAATGGCAAATGGGACGAAGTCCCTATTTTTATAATTCTGCCCAGACATCATCGGTTCTGCCTCGATCTTGTCCTTCGATCGAGGTCCTCGATCCTGGTCCTCGGTCATGCCTTCGATCGTGGCCCTCGACTCTGGGCTCGATCATGCCTTCGATCGTGGCCCTCGACTCTGGGCTCGATCATGCCTTTGATCATGGCCCTCGACCCTGAGCTAGATCTGGGCTTCGGTTGTGGCCCTCGACCCTGAGCTCGATCTGGGCTCACATCTAGGCTCGATTTCGGGGCAGAAGCAATTTCCAACAGAAGGAAATTGCAGCAGCTGTTCTAGTTCAATTTTTGATCCGTTAACCATCCGAAACTCACCCGAGGCCCTCGGGACATCAACCAAATATACCAAAAAGTCCTAAAATATCATACGAACTTAGTCGAATCCTCAAATCACCTCAAACAACGCTAAAACCATGAATTACGCCACAATTCAAGCCTAACGAACTTCGAAATTTCTAATTTCTACAAACAACTCCGGAACCTATCAAATCACGTCCGATTGACCTCAAATTTTGCAAACAAGTCCTAAATGGCATAACAGAGGTATTCCAATTTTCAGAATCGGATTCCGACCCCGATATCAAAAAGTCAACCCCCGGTAAAACTTCTCAAAAATAAAACTTTCGGCATTTCAAGCCTAATTCCTCTACGGACTTCCAAATAATATTCCGGACACGCTCCTAAGCCCAAAATCACCATACGGAGCTATTGGAATCATCAAAATTCAAATCTGAGGTCGTTTACACATAGGTCCATATCCGATCCACTTTTCGAACTCAAATGTTTTTTTTTCAATTATGAGACTAAGTGTCTCATTTCACTTCGGGTTCCTTCCGGACTCAAACCCACTAACCCGATATAACATAATATAGTTGAATAATACCAAAAAGAAGTAGGAATGGGGAAAATGGGGTTATAACTCTCGAAACGACCGGCCAGGTCATTACAGTATTTAGATTTCGTTATTTTTATGGATTATTCACTACATTTCAGACTTTACTTCCGCAATTATTTCTTTGTTATTAATAAATTTAAAAATTATTTTAAAATGGGTTATATTATTCTAACATTGACTTGCCTAGCAAGTGAAATATTAGGTGCAATCACGGTCCCGAAGGTGGAAATTTTGGGTCGTGACAACATGAAGGATAGAAATTCCAAGTTACACGAGTTACATACGATAAAGCTATACGAGCAAGAGAGAGAGCCGCTTTATTAATGTTCCGCCTAGTCCATGGAAGGACAAATCATTGAATTAATTCTTCAAACACAAACAATCCCCAATAATTTGTCTGAATGTGGAAATTTAGGAGTTAAATAATAGAAACGACGTACTCTATTTATTCATTTATCATAAGTAATCTTTTTCTTTTAAAAAAACCAATATTAAAACTTCCAAAAATATGTTATTTTTACGTATGACATTATCTTTGGCTTTTTAAAAAAATAGAATTTGATATTTTTATTTATTTTAAAAGGCATATACTAAAATAATATTGGCAGAATACATAGACAGACATTTTAACTATCCCAGAAATTCCACTTGAACACCTCAACTAATTCATTTACCAACAGAACACTTTTACTCTATCTTTACTGTACAATTTTAACACGTCCGACTGACATGGCAAATAACGTGAGCATCACTGTTGTTGAGTGCGTGAACATTAAAAATATGCTGACAAAAACTATTTCAACGGTAAAATACAAACGGTAAAAATATACCCATTCCCTATTATATAAACCTTTGTCCCTTTTCACTTTGTCTCTTAAATCCAGCCATATTTTTTCACCCTTTTCTTGATTTTCTGGTTTAAAAATTCTACTCTTCTCTCCAAATTGAAAGTAGTCTCGCCTGAGTGTTAGGATTTTGGCTTAAGCTCTCAATTTTGTGGATAATGTCTCTCACACCAAGAATCGATTATTGCCGGTGTGGTCATGAATGCCAATTAAAAACTTCACGGTCTATATCTAATCTTGGAAGAAGGTTCTATGGATGCAAAATTAAAAAGGTAAGTGTTAATTAACTACAATTAATTATTTTTACTATGTTGTCCCCGATTTTAGTTTGAATCAAAAAAAAAATTTTGAAGGATAAAGGTGGATGTAAGTATTTTAGGTGGGTTAATGACGAGTTTTCTAGCCAAGCAAATAGGGTTATTTGGGGTTTATTGAACAGGGTCAAATCTTTTGAAGAAGAAAGGGCTCGAGCAAGAATATGGAGGAAGAAATTGGCTTCTGTTATAGTAATAATGCTAATTATCTGGGTTTGCTATTGTGCCTTCGTTCGTTGAAGTTGTTGTGGTTCTGCATGTGGTTGGAGTAGAAGCGTTATGATGCCATTATGTCATCTATGTCTTTGCTCTTGTATTTTACATTTGTAATGGTGGTTGATATATTTTGGATGTGTCTTAACTGGTAGTTTGTGTGAATGTAATTATGGTCTGTGGCCTTATTTCAATGAATTAAAGAAATTTTCTGCCATTTTTTTTATGTACTGGTTCAAAAATGGAATTCGAAGTGCTAACATGTTGAAGTTGTAATTGAACTCAACTGATAAGTACTTAACAAATATCCATCACAGCCTACCATCTTCCAGATTTACCAAGCACATACAGTCCAACTTATGAGCCATATCTTATGTTCATTTAAAGAAAAAGCACAGCAGTTGCATTCACAACTGTTGCAAAGGTTGTTGAGGCTGCCAACTGATGTTATAAAAGCAACAAATATGGACTAGTTACTAGTATTATACTTTCTTTCCGTATTTTTTGAATTGGTTTTGGTTTTATTATGTTGAGGAGGTTGGTAATATTGGTGGAAACCCGTTTGTGGTTAGTTGATGAAGATTGTGACTGATTTAGGTGAATGTTGGTTGGTTATTACTTGTTTATGAGTAAGGAAAGTTTTTGGGATAGTCCAAAAACAGGGGAAACTCTGTCCGATTTTCTGTAAAATACCGATGAGGCTTACTTGGGAGCACTTGCTCCTAAGTGCCGGTCTTGATCCTAAATTGTGTCGTGACAATGTTCTTCTCCTCAAGTTCACTATATATATGTATTCATTCTCATCAACCTCAAACCCATTAGTTCCAAACCACAAAACTTTGCATTTCCTATAAAACTCCTTATTTTCTTCTAGAATCGCCCTTGCCATAGGAGAAATATCTGTAATCCAAATATTTGCAAACTTTATAATATCAAAATGTCTCCTAACTACTTTATATCTAATGTCCTCTAACATGCTAATAATAGACTGGTGCCTAGGTGCCAATATCCAAGAATTAAAGGTCTCACACATATTATTTTCTACAATATCACATTTGAAGTGTTCAAGAAAACAAGCTCTGCACCAATACTCTTTTTTATACTTCAATAGGCTTTCACATAGATTTTTTCAAGTTTTCCCAACCAGTTATTCTTTCAACTTCACCTCAAAACTAGCCTTAGAATACCTCCAAAATTGATTTATCATCTCCTTACCTCTCCAAGTTTTTGACCAGTTAGACCATATGTGCCTAGCACACATTCGATAGTAATTCTGGAATGCTTGGTACCAATCCCTACAAAACATAAATGAATCAAACAGAACCCTACAAAATAGAGATGAATAAAATAAAATAATAACACATGAAGTAGAAATTTATGCCATAAAGTTTTGGTAAAATACCTTTTGCGTATCAAACATAACTGTTAATCTATCTTCATCTCCTAACCCCAAATCAGATACTAAGTTTAATATAAACCAACTCCAAGATGCTTTTGATTCATTGTCTATCACATCCCATGCTATGGTGTATTAAGAAACTAGATAAAGGATCTCTAGTTGTTGCAATAGATCAGTATTTTCTTTAATGATCAAGTTTGCCTTCGCAAATGAGAAATTGTTGGTTCCCCAAGTACATGCAAGTATACGTGGCCGTCAAGTAATAAAGTGAATCAAAAGTTGGATGTCGAACCCACAGAGACTTAGATCAATTGTCAACTAAGCAAACTAAAATCAATTAATTGTCCAAGATATTTAAGAATGATATTTTTCTATTAATCTACTACTGCAGAAATTAAACAAGTAACAACTAATTTATCAAGAATGCAAATGTGTATGATGAGATTTTAATTCAAAGGAGGTGAAAATTTCAGGGTTGTGGTTGGTTTATCAATCCTATTAAGTTCAATAATCACACTCCTTAATCTAGATTATCTATGGTTGCTAATTAACCGGATCGTTTATATGAATAGCATGTTCCCACAATACTACTCGCCTGCCCATAATATATCAATACTATATTCCTATGGTATTGATTCTATCATGAACGAATATGATACGGTATTCAATTAAGCAAGACTGTTAGGTATATTACTATCCTAACCGCAAAATCGTCCCCCCGAGCCACGGGTTCAGAAACAAGCTCTCTCTAATTCTACTCTAATCTAAACACGGCTTTCCCAAGCATAACATAGATAGTAGGATGAATTGGTAGCTACAACAATTCACAAGTTAAAACTAGAATTAAATAAACAACCACAAGATGATAATCTGAATTAACGAAGATGTAATTAATAAACGTTAATAATCATGTCAACCACAACCCTAGAACTACAGTGCTTAGCCACTCATGTTCGTAGTAACAATTTTCAAAATATTTTGCATAAACAAATTACAAAGAAAAGATAAATGAATGAAGAACTAGATGATTTTCTCCTCAAAAAGTTGTTCCGCGTGATGTTCTTGCCTCTGGTCGCAAAAAATCCTCTAAAAATGGTGTTTAATGACTATTTATATATGTAGGGAAAAAGTCTAAATGAAATAACCAAGTCCAAAACCAAAAAGGAGATAAAATAGGCTTTAAAACTCGGAACACCTTCGCTACAGGCCTCGCGGCGCGAGGCAAATCGCGAGATTCATCTCGCTGTAGCCCGTGCGATGCAAGCTCTGTCGTGCGCTTATATATCCACTAATTAAATAATCATAATTCTATTCTTGTAGTGTATAAAATACACAAAAATCTCTACTTTGCTCCCAATTTCGTCTTCAATGTACCTACACATAAAATAAACTTAATTACGCACAAATATAGTATAGTTTAGCATTAAAGCCCCAAAATATAAGGTCAATAATGAACTAAAAATATGAAATTATAGCCAAACATCACTACCTCACACTTAAACGTTGCTCGTCCTCGAGCAATCAAACTACACTTTATATAGATACAACCTTTTTAAATAATTCTCCTAACTCATCACACCAAGAATATTTAAAATAGACTAAGCACAAGGGTGTAACATCTTCACCTCAAGATTTAACTGACAAGTACCATGAATTATTCATGTCACGACCCAAAATTTTCCACCGACGGGACCGTGATAGCGCCTAATATTTCACTTGCTAGGCAAGCTAATGTTAGAGAATCATTAAACCAATTGCTTATTTCTATTCAGTAATTAACAATAATTAACTAAGATGAAATATAATAAGTGCGGAATATCATAAAACTGTATTAATTACTACCACCCGGATCTGGAGTCACAATTCACGAGCATTCTAGAATTTACTACAAGTAATAGTCTGAAAGAAATACAATTGTCTGAATGAAAGAAATAGTAGAACAGAAAAGATAGACGTGGACTTCAAGATTTGTGAACACCGACAGATCTACCTTGAGTCTCCGAAAAGTGGACCAATAGAAAAATCTCGATCAACCCGAGCCGGTATCAAAATCTGAACAGAAAGTGCAGAGTGCAGCATTAGTACAACCGACCCCATGTACTGGTAAGTGTCGAGCCTAACCTCGACGAAGTAGTGACGAGGCTAAGGCAAGGCACCTACAAATCAACCTGTACAATTTAACAGTGTATATACAAATAACATAAATGAAGAACTAAACAGGAATTGTCGGGAGGGGAACATACTGAGGGGAATACAAGATAAAGAACTACAACAGAATGATCACCGGAGCAGTCAATATACCGTGAATCAATAGGAATAGTGAATACAGTAAGGAAACAAATGCACGGCATCACCCTTCGTGCTTTTACTCTCAATCTCACCATAAAATTAATAGAAACGGCACAGCATCACCCTTCGTGCATTAACTCTCATATCATGGCACGACATCACCCTTCGTGCATTAACACTCACAATCTGGCACGGCATCACCCTTTGTGCATTAACACTCATAATATGGCTAACACTCATAATATGGCACGGCATCACCCTTCGTGCATTAACACTCACAATATGGCACGGCATCACCCTTCGTGCATTAACACTCATAATATGGCACCACATCACCCTTCGTGCATTAACACTCTTCCTTACCATAATGCAATGCATAAATAACAACAGGGAGATAGAATAACAAGTACAAACCTTACTTCAACATTTGGTTCCATAATATCAATCTCAACTTTGAAATAAAAACTCAATTATCACCAGAAAATCCGTAAACATGATAAGAACGATAAATTGAACAGCACTAGTATAACACGTAGAAATTTGGCATAGGTAAGAGACAACATAAGAAAAACAGAGAAACATGAAAAACAGGTAAATTGGCGGCGCATAAGTACTCGTCACCTCACATATACGCCGCTCACATGGATTTCACTTAGCAAGTAATCTAAGGTTCCTAACTCCCTCAAGTTAGGGTTAGATACAACACTTACCCTAATCACAACTTTTCCTTTGGAATTCACCTCCAAACCACTCTTATCTATTCAAAAATGACTCAATAATATCAAATATTGCCTAAGAAATCAATTCATGCTTTGAATGCCACTTAACTCTCAATCACAGCTTTTCCTTTGGAATTCACCTCCAAACCACTCTTATCTATTCAAAAATGACTCAATAATATCAAATATTGCCTAAGAAATCAATTATGGCCCGCTTGGTCAAAACCCGAGGTTCGGACCAAAATTCACCCCCGAGCCCGAATATATAATTAGTTTTGGAATCCGACCTCAAATTGACGTCTAAATCCCCATATTTCCGAAATCCCTAGTTTCTACCCAAAAACCCCTAATTCTACCATGAAAACATTAGATTTTAGGTTGAACTCTTGTAAAATGTAGTGAAAGATTGAAAGAAACCAGTTTAGAATCACTTACTTATAATTTGGGGAAGAAATGGTCTTTGGAAAAATTGCCTCTTGTGTTTTAGGTCTTGAAAATTTGGGAAATGAATGAAAATTCCCGTCCAAAAGTCATTTTGATCAGCTGTAGATGTCACATTTGCGACCTGAGCTTCGCAATTGTGAAGCTCGCAAATGCGAAGGGGTCATCGCAAATGCGAGATCCTTCACGTTTCTGCTGCCTTCGCATTTACGAAGAATATATCGCAATTGCAACAATTGGCCCATGGCATTTGCGGGCAGAAATTCGCAATTGCGAACATACCTTTCCCCAGACCCCCATCGCAATTGCGAAGAAAATCTCGCAAATGCGAGCACATGCTGGCTCATGCCTTCTTCACAATTATGATAGATACCTCGCAATTGCCAAGCCTGCTTATTTTGCATTTGCGAAGCCTAATCTCATAATTGCGAGATCAGAGGCCTACAACAGGTTCAGTTATACCATCAAAATTTTCTAAGTTCAAAACATCCCGTGGCCTATCCGAAACTCACCCGAGCCCTCGGGGCTCCAAACCGAACATGCCCACAGGTCTAAAAACATCATACGGACTTGCTCGCGCGATCAAATCGCCAAAATAACACCTAGAACTCCGAATGTAGCACCAATTCAAATGAAATTCTCAAGAACAAGCGCCTGATTTAACATCGCGGCACGACACAGAATCTCGTCTAATCATTGGCAAGTAACACCTTCGACTTCTGACGATCAAAGTCACCTCCATAATAGTGCTTTACTCTTTGTCCATTCACTAAGAACGTTCTCTCGCCACCTAAGACACGCAGCTCAATTGCACCATGTGGAGTGACTCTCACTGCCTCAAACGGGCCCGACCATCGCGATTTGAGCTTCCCCGGAAATAGTCTTAACCTCGAATTGAACAAGAGAACCAATTGGCCCGGTTCGAACTCGCGATGGTGGATATGCTTATGATGCCAGTGCTTGGTCTTTTCTTTATATAACTTGGCATTCTCATACGCATGCAAGAGAAACTCATCAAGCTCGTTCAATTGCATCACCCACTTTCTAACCACTAATTCTGCATCAAAGTTCAGCTTCTTTATCGCCTAATAGGCCTTGTGCTCAAGTTCCACAGGTAAATAGCATGCCTTCCCATAAACTAGCTTGTAAGGGGAGGTTCTGATTGGAGTTTTTTAGGCAGTCCGGTATGCCCATAGAGCATCATCAAGCTGTGCAGCCCAATCTTTCCTACTTGCACTAACCGTCTTCTCCAGGATCTGCTTTTATCTCTCTATTTGTGTAACAACCCGGTCGGGGTCGGAATCCGATTTTGGAAATTGGAATAGCTTCGTTATGTCAATTATGACTTGTGTGCAAAATTTGAGGTCAATCGAACTTGATTCGATAGGTTTTGGCATCGAATGTAGAAGTTGGAATTTCTTAGTTTCATTAAGCTCGAATTGGGGCATGATTCGTGGTTTTAGTGTTGTTTGATATCATTTGAGGCTTCGACTAAGTTTGTATGATGTTTTAGGACTTGTTGGTATATTTGGTTGAGGTCCCGAGGGGCTCGGGTGAGTTTCGGGGTGGTTTCGGACCATTTCTAGGCCATTTTTAATTGGCGGTTTCGGCCTACAGAGGTGTGCATCACGATCACGAACATTTGGTCGCGTTCGCGAAGAGCAAACAGCAGTTTGGGGCCTTGTGAATCGCGATCGCGGAAGCTCTTTTGCGATCGCGTAGAACAAAATCTCTACTGCACTAACCCAATTTTGGAAGCTTATATCTCGCAATCTATAAGGATTTTGGAATGATTCAAAAATGAAAGTTGTAGACCTTGATGTATAGTTTTTAGAAAGCTAAACAACTTTTCATTTAGAGTTTTGTACAAAAAGTTATGACAATTATACTAGAAGCTGTCTGGAAGAGTTGGGGAGTTTGTTCTTCACGATCGCGATTGGTTTTCCGCGATCGTGAAGGGAAATTTTGTGGCTGGAAAATTTTGTGCTTCGCGATCGCAAAGAGTAAAAGCCTGGGCAGAGAGTTTAAGTTCTAAAAATGGGAATTCATCCCATTTTCCATTTTTAACGGGTTGGAGCTCGGGAAGAGGCGATTTTCGGGAGTTTTTCAAGGAAAATAATGGGGTAAGTATTCTTAACTCAATATTGGTTAAATTACCCGAATCTATGGTTGTTTTTAACATTTAATTGGTGAATTAAGTTGGAAAATTGTGAAAACCCTCTTGGTTTAATTTGGAGATTTGAGGGTCGAGTTTATGTCTGATTTGAGTAAAATTTGTATGGTTGGACTCGTGGTTGAATGGGCATTCATATTTTGTAACTTTTATCGGGTTCCAAGACGTGGGCCCCACGGGCGAATTTTGAGTTAAATTTCGGACTTTTATGGAAAAATTATATTTTCATATGGAATTAATTCCAATAAATTTTATTGACTGAAACAAATTAATTGTGACTAGATTCGAGGCATTCAGAGCCCGAAGTGCGAGGCAAAGGCATAACAGAGTAAAGAATTTCATATTTTAAGGTAAGTAACAGTTTTAAATCTGGTCCTGATGGTATGAAACCCCAGATTATTGTATTATGTGAGTATTAGGTGACGCACATGCTAGTTGACGGGCATATGGGCGTGCACCGTGGGAATTGGGACTTGGTCCATTCCCTGAAACTGGAAAGTTGAATAAGCTTGTCGTTAGCTATGTGCCCTTTCTGTGCTATAAACATTTGACAGTGAAGCATGCTTAGGCTATGTGTTGGTGCTGTAAATACCACAGAGGTCTTGTACATGTTGAATTATCTGCTAAATTATTGTTTTGTACTCAGTCACAATTTACTTGTTTATTTTATCTCAGTCTCTATTGTTCATTATTGATGCATCATATTATTTTTATTTGGGTTGAGTATCATGACTATTGAGAGCCCAAGAGAATGGAGAGACTTATGACTGAGTGAGGCCGAGGGACTGATTGTGAGATATTATAATATAACACGTGAGTTGTCCGTGCAGAACCTTATATTATACTATAGCACGTTAGTTGTCCGTGCATCACATAAGTTGTCCGTGCGGATCCTTATATTATACTATAGCACGTGAGTTGTCCGTGTAGCACGTGAGTTGTCCGTGCGGATCCAGATATTTATACTATGGCACGTGAGTTGTCCGTGCAGCACGTGAGTTATCTGTGCAACACGTGAGTTGTCCGTGCAGCACGTGCGTTGTCCGTGCAGATTATAGCGTTTGGGCTGTAGGGGCCCCTCCAAAGTCTGTACACCCCAGTGAGCGCGGGTACCCATTGAGTGTGAGTGCTGAGGGCTGAGAGCCGAGTGGTTAAGCTGTTGTGATGAGTTGAGTGACTGTTGCCCTGAGAGGATGTACTTGCTTTTCATTTGTTGTTGCACTTAGTTGCTATCTGTCATTATTGTGAAATTCTATGAAAGATTTTATATCCGGATTACATGAACTTGAACTGTATAAAATTGATTTGACTTAAACTACTGGATTTGAAAGCATATCTATTCTTGCTGGAATTATTGAAAGTGAACTATAACTGTGTAGCTCGTCACTATCTTCAGTTCTTTATTTATTATTGTTACTTACTGAGTTGGTTGTACTCATACTTCACCCTGCACTTCGTGTGCAGATCCAGGTGTTCCCTGACATAGCAGGTGTTGATTCTTTCGCGTAGTTGATTTTTTCTGAGATTCAGAGGTAGCTGTCGTGTTTCGCAAACCTTATATCTCCTTCCCTCCCTCATTGTTTAATGTATTTGGTCTCAGACTATTATAGACCGTATTTTTCAGACTTGCACTCATATTAGATGCTCATGTACTTAGTGACACCAGGTTTTGGGAGTGCTTGTATCTGAAATTGTGAGGCCTTTTATTAAACTCAAATTATTATGTTTTTCAAACTTGTAGGAAATACAGTTTTATTGAGGTTGTCGGCTTGCCTAGTATCGAGATAGGCGCCATCACGACGGGTGAGATTTTGGGTCGTGACAAGTTGGTATCAGAGCTTTAGGTGTCATAAGTCTCACAAGTCATGAGCAGCTTTAGTAGAGTCTTGCGGATCGGTATGGAGACATTTGTACTTATCTTCGAGAGGCTGCCGAACCCTTAGAAAATTTCACTTTCTTGTATTCTATCGTGCGGAATTGATTCAGCTTGAAACATAACTCTTTGAATTCCTTTCACGTATTTTGTATGCGTATATGAGCGCTCAGTATCAGTTGTGCATCGCCGGCTTATGATTCTATGAAGAAGGTTCAAGATGTGTATTCTATGTTTTGGTGATGGGCCAGTCTGGAGGACTTGAGGCCAGGTTTAGACCGCAGCTTAGGCTCGATAGCTTCAGTTGTAACCTGTACATTTGGACTCATATGTCCGGTAATGTCCCTACGAGTGGAATTTGTGGCTCGATGAGCGGTGGAATGGCTTTGTGATGAGTATGATGTAACTGCGGGATTTGATAAGACGATTTGAATGTGACGAGAAGTGTTTCCTTAAAATGTAATGGAAGGCCATTGGGTGCTTTATTTCCGTTTTGATGTGACGTACAATCTCTAGTGTGAATGTTTTGAAAGATCTTTCACGTTGTTAAATTTTGGGGCAAATTAAATTCTCGTGTCTGGATATTAAGTTTGGACTCGGAAAGATTAAGTGATTTCATAGTAATTGTGGCCGCGAAGGGGTATAATAAGATACCAATTTGAGACTAAGCAGGTGGGTTATTTCCTGCGGAGTAATCTACGTAGTTGTCCTCCTTATAATGTTGAGTGGAGAGTTTTTTTTCTACCAGTGGGGCATATGTGTTGAGATTTGAATTTGAATCTAGTTGAGAAAGTTGACTTGCTTGTCGCGAGAATAAATGCGAACTTAGCGGATGATTGAGGTATTTTATGGTGGGTGTTGCATAAGCTTGAGAAGAATTTTCGTTGGACTGACTGCAGTATTATGGCAGTAATAAAGTATGGGTATTATGAGTTATCGAATGTTTTGTTCTATGGCTTTGAGCCAAGTGGGGGAGTCTGCTATTGACAATTCAATTTCATGGATATATATTAAATATTAGTTTTGGTTTGAGGCATACTTGTGGTTTAGTTACGACTTACAGAGGTGGAGATCGAGGATGACTCGGGTAAGTAAATTCCTGGATACGGGTTACATTGCACTTTATGAAAATATGAAAATTATGGAATGATTAAGTTGTTATTTTGAAGGATGTAGTGCACACGAAGTATGAATTTGCTTGGTCGTGTTAAGGCAGGGTTACTTATTTGAGTGTTGATTGTGCTAGAGGAGCACATGTCTTTCGGCCCGTTTGGGGCGGAGTAAATTAGATTTGAGCAGAGTGGATGACTATCGAGAGGGTTCTAATGGATTCAAAATGTATATGTGGAAATTGAAAATTTTTCAAATTTGTATATCACTAGAATCAGTTACTTACATTTGGATGGTATCGGGAGGTGCGGTAATTCTGTTTGACTATGGATTCTACATTTCAGTATAATAAAGGAAAGAGGAACAATTTTAAATTCACATAAGGTATTTTCAGAGTGGGTGTTTCGGTTGTGGTATTTATATGGGTAATTATGATGTGGTGAGACTCTACAAATGTTTTGGTGGGAATATTCTTGGGTTTTGGTGACCTACGTGGTTTGGTCGAGTTAGAGGAATTCAGTTCTGATGGCTTGGTTATGTGCAAATGGATTTCAAAGTGTTCATGATGGTTTCTACCATGGTTTGAACCAGATATTTTCTACCGGTGTATGGAACGTGTTGTGTATTGTGATTTCCTCCTGGAAAGAAGCAAGAAAGAGGTTTCTAACTGATAAGGTATGTAATTTGCTGGTGACTCAGAGTTGATAATTGGATTCTTGTGCTTGTCACATGATGGCATAATAGATGTGGTGTGTTATGCGGGATTAGGATTTACATGTACAAGGTGACAGTTCAGTCTTGAAGAGAAGGTAACGAATGTTGGATAGCATGGTCAGTTTCAAATATTTCGATGAATGTTATAACTGCTCGGTAATTCCTGAGAAGGGTGCGTATTTCAGAAGGCGCGTTGTGTTTTGACTTACAGATGTTCATTGGTATTACAGTACTTACCTGGTTGATAGACTGCTGATATTCAAATTATTGCTATGGGATTATCATGAATGGAAGATGTGTTAGTCATTTTAGTGCTGGAGTTGGGATCAGTTACGGTGATTCATGTGTTCGGTGAAGTTGGAGATTGGGAGTTCTCAGAAGTATATTGTTTCGGTGTTGCGACCTATTTGAGGTGACTATTTTATTTAAAACTCGGTGGAGGCACTAATTGCGTTAATTATTTGTAATAGCTATGCGCTATGAGTGCGCATATATGTGAGGTTTGAGCCCATGTGCGGGCATTAGAGCAAGTGTTCATACTTGGAAGAATGCTTAGGCTATAATATGCCTAGAGTTGACTGTTAAGTGTAAAGTTATAATGTTTCTCGTATTCGTACATTTTGTTGAGATCTATCTGTGTTATACTTGAGGTTACAAAGAAGATGATTCCCTAAATAAATGGGATAGTTACTAATTCTGCGTAAAATTGCCGATTTGAAGTGTGATAGCAGACTTTGCACATGCTTACACTATGGCGTGCTATTTATACCAGTCCAGGAGCATGAGAATCTTATTTCACTATCATATACAAGTGTACTTGTTTAATTGCTCCTGTATGATATGCTGGGGCTAGAGGCCTGTGACCATGCCGAGCGATTCATATTATTGGTACGTGAGTTGTCTGTGCGTGTACGGGAATTATATTTCTATGATAATTTATCTGATTCATTAATTTCCTTCCTCTACAATTGTGCATATGCGCCTACAGTTATCCTCTTCACGAAATTTGAGGAGTTGGTTGTAACATTGTGGTTGTGGCGGTGCTTATTGAACTTGCAATATGGTTCTCTTCCTTGAGACATCTCCCATATTTGGGTACACGGATTGCGCAATGGTGGCTGGAGTTATATTAATGTGGCGTGTCTGTGGGATATTTGTATTTAATAATATAAGGTTATTGTACTTAGAATGGGTACTATCAGGCTTGATTATGGTATATCCGAGAGGATTATGGTTCTTGTTGGGACGAGAGAGCTCCATGGCTAGTTGATCTGATGAGTGGTTATGAGTTTTTGATTGTTTCTATCATCATTGGAAGTGTACGAAGGTTTTGGAATGAGGTTCTGTTGAATGCGAGGTTTTATACTAGTACTTGGTTGGTTTTGAGTAGTTTTTGTGATCAGAAATGGTGCTATGAGTATGCGAGTTGTGTAGTATGTAATAGGATTATATCTGGGGTTATGGCTATGGCTTGATACAACTTATTCAGACTTATACGGTGTAGATGTGAGATTTAGATTTTGGAAAGAATTCTGGGTGTTAGAAATTGGGCTCCAAGTTTTGGGCTAAGGTAAAACTAATGATTTTCAGTTGTGTTATGTTGTCAGGCCTATATAGAATAGGGTGACGTGGGATCACCCCTGGGAACATGCATGGATGGAATAATGATTTGAGGGCTTGTTGGCACGTTCGAGGACGAACGTATATTTAAGTGGGGGAGAATGTAACAACCCGGCCGGTCGTTTTGAGTATTACACCCCCGTTCCCCCATTTACTACTCAATTTATACTTTACAGTCGTTTTAAGACTTACCGGGTTAATTGGTTTGGGTACGGAAGGAATTCGGAGTGAAATGAGACACTTAGTCTCATAATTGAAAATTTTAAGTTAGAAAAGTTGACCGGATATGGACTTATGTGTAAACGACCTCGGATTTGAATTTTGATGATTCCAATAGCTCCGTATGGTGATTTTGGACTTAGGAGCATGTCCGGAAAATTATTTGGAGGTTTGTAGTGGAATTAGGCTTGAAATAGTGAAATATGACGTTTTGGGAAGTTTGACCAGGGAGTTGACTTTTTGATATCGGGGTCGGAATCCAATTCTGGAAATTGGAATAGCTTCGTTATGTCAATTATGACTTGTGTGCAAAATTTGAGGTCAATCGGACTTGATTCAATAGGTTTCGGCATCGAATGTAGAAGTTGGAATTTTTTTGTTTCATTAAGCTCTAATTGGAGCTTGATTCATGGTTTTAGCGTTGTTTGATGTCATTTGAGGCTTCGCCTAAGTTCGTATTATGTTTTAGCACTTGCTGGTATATTTGTTTGAGGTTCCGAGAGGCTCGGGTGAGTTTCAGGGTGGTTTCGGACCATTTCTAGGCCATTTTTAATTGTCGGTTTCTACCTACAGAGGTGTGCATCACGATCGCAAACATTTGGCCGCGTTCGCGAAGAGCAAACAGTAGTTTGGGGCCTTGTGAATCGCGATCGCAGAAGCTCTTTTGTGATCGCGTAGAACAAAATCTCTACTGCACTGACCCGATTTTGGAAGCATATATCTCGCAATCTATAAGAAATTTGGAGATGATCCAAAAATAAAAGTTGTAGCCCTTGATGTCTAGTTTTCAGAAAACTAAACCATTTGGAATTTAGAGTTTTGTACAAAAGGTTATGACCATTATACTAGAGGTTGTCTGGAAGAGTTGGGGAGTTTGTTCTTCGCGATCGCGATTGGTTTTCCGCGATCGCAAAGGGCAATTTTGGGGCTGGAAAATTTTGTGCTTCACGATCGCGAAGAGTAAAAGCCTGGGCAGTGAGTTTAAGTTCTGAAAATGGGACTTCTTCCCATTTTCCATTTTTAACAAATTGGAGCTCGGGAAGAGGTGATATTCGGGACTTTTTCAAGGAAAACAACGGGGTAAGTGTTCTTAACTCAATATTGGTTAAATTACTTGAATCCATGGTTGTTTTTAATATTTAATTGGTGAATTAAGTTTGAAAATTATGAAAACCCTCTTGGTTTAATTTGGAGATTTGAGGGTCGAGTTGATGTCGGATTTGAGTAAAATTTGTATGGTTGGACTCGTGGTTGAATGGGCGTTCATATTTTATAACTTTTGTTGGGTTCCGAGACGTGGCTCCACAGGCATTTTTGAGTTAAATTTCGAATTTTTATGAAAAAATTATATTTTCATATGGAATTAATTCCAATAAATTTTATTGATTAAAACAAATTAATTATGACTAGATTCGAGGTATTCTGTCAGGACCCAACTGGAGGGTCATGACTAGCACCCGGGCCATACTTGCCGAGCACCAACGTACATTTTATCTAACCTTCCTTATTATCTTTAAGGGCCGACAAGACCAATATAAATGAAAGACATGGATCATGAACATCCAACAATGAAAGATAATGTCATGAACATACGTAACATGGGACGACAAGACTGTCAAGAAACTATATATAAGGTACGAGCTACCATGGTGCCATGAAAGACTATACAACAAAAATCAGCCGACAAGGCATTCCAAACCATACATGAGTCGACACCTGTCTATGAGCCTCTAAAAGAACATAAGTGCTACAACATTGTCGGAACAGGGCCCCGACATACCCATAATGTCTATAACAAAAATGCATACCAAGACCACGGCAAGTCCGGAGAAAGGATCTTGCCAATAACGCTGAACCGGATAGCCTACTGTGATGGGGGAGCTGCGTCTACCCGTCTATCAGGACCTGCAGCACGACATGCAGCGTCCACAAATAAAAAGGACGTCAGTACGAATAAAGTACTGAGTATGTAAGGCAGAATAGCATAAGTAAGAACAATAATGTAAACAGTGATAGGGAATATACAACCTGTGACATCTGGGTACCTCTGAGGGCTACTGACATGAAATACATGATACATACATATATATATACATAAACGTTTAAAACATATGCCTTTGTGGGCATCATCATCATCATATCGTACCCGGCCATAATAGGCTCGGTAAAACGTACCCGGCCATCATAGGGCTCGGTAGAATCGTACCCGGCCACGTGGAGCTCGGTAAAACCCAACTGATCAGTGGTTGCACAATAGGTGCCATACCCGGCCAACTATAGCGCGGCTCGGTAGAGTAAAATAGATACATATATATGATGCATGCTGGACTCATTGGAATCACATTTTGAACCTTTCGGAGTGACGTAAGGTCGGTATCCTTCGTACACGTTATTAGGATTAACTCTTCATCAAGAAACTTATAAGAATCAGGAACTACCAACAACATTGATAATATAAGAATAAGAGAAGTAACATCAATACCAATCGTTTCATAAGAAGGGCAGCAATGTAAGTACTGCTAGCTTCTAAGAGTAGAGTATCTTTGGGAGCTCGTTCATTACATTATGTACAATCGGAGTCGTGCAAAAGAATGAAGGGGATAGCCTCACATACCTTGTATATACTGCCCAACCTCAAGCTATGCAAATGTCACGACTCCTTAGTCTACAATAAAAGAAATGACACTATCATTATCGTTTAAGCGTCGTAACTATTATGTATCGACCGCAACCTATTTTACGATGAAACGGACAGCACCTCCCCTATTTATATGACTTCACACAAGTCAATACAATCACCAAACAGCCCAAACAACATCATTAATAATCATATTGAGCCTCCAAAACAGTCCACCAACTAACAACATTACTACCAAGCCTTTCGATATATATTTCACAAGTTCTAGCATCAACGACTTAGCCACAACTTGGATAATCTTAAATATATATAGAGTAAGAGGTTCATTACATTTAAACAGAAAGAACAACTCCAATTTGACCTTAATTTTCCTCGAAATATCCCTTCAATTCTGCCACAAGAACAAGGAAGCGAAACTAGCAATTAATTCGGGTTTTTCGGCACTAGAATTACTTTAGAAGACTTGAAATCACCTAGGGTTGATATTAAAAACTTGAAGGTGTATTTACAGAACATAAAGCACTTAAAACAACCTCCCACACGAGCTGGAACAACACAAAAATCAGCAACAACAAGAAAAACAAGAAACTTACTAGCACCACGGGATTCCCGACATTTGATTTGTGTTGTTTGCCCTTTGTTTGGGTCTTGGATCATGAGAGAACCTTGAGAGAATGTTTTTAGGGTTATAAGGTCTGAATATACTGAAAAATAATGACTTAAAACGGGGTTGAGTTATCTTATATATGTCCAAATGTCTTAAACCGCCTTTGTGGGCCCCATAGAGAGCAGCTTGGCGCACTCTCGCGAAAACGCGAATATCTCTCTATTCCGAGATCGTATCGACGAACGGTTTAATGCGTTGGAAACTAGACTCATAGATCTTCAATTTGATAGGTAGATCACCCCATAATTCCAAGCATATTGGGAGTAAAATGCAGTAACATTTGACCTAAAGTTTAAGTAAAATTATAAACCTAAGTTGCGACAACTTTTATCGACTTTTATTTCATAACTCGCTTGACTTCAAGACTTATGATGCGGATATTATATGATTCAAATACATTAAAACAAGACCTCTTGGGATAGTTAATCACCTCTAGTGTTATCCGAAAATACGGGTTACAACATCCTTGATTAGCTTAACTTCAAATACTTGTTAACCACTCTTATACACCCTTGTATCGTTTAAGACCAATAGGATTAACTTATTATCATCTCAAAGATAATCTCTTCTTGGATTTACGTCGACTACCTTACGGCGTGATCTATGATATGCGAATTTGGGTTGTAACATCCTCTCCCCCTTAGGAACATTCGTCCTCGAATGTAAGGGTTTATGGGGTGTCTAACTCATCGTGGATTCCGACGGAGATTTCCGGCTGAGTTTCCCTTATAAAATGGACACTAGCCAAACTTGCAAGCAGTTAAACCCAACCTATGGCCATACAAGACTATACAAAGCATTATGGATATGTACATTATCTGCATATCACCATTTTGTATTAAAAAAAAGAGTATTCACAAGCTATTGCTTACCTCATAGAGCCGTTTCACCTTATAATGCGTCCTTCTTTCCCCCGGTATCCTCGTTATTTTCACTCTGGAATAGGTAAGGGTATTTAGACTTCATCTCCTCTTCTGCTTCCCATGTCATTTCTTCTATATTCTTGTTCCTCCATAATACTTTCACGGAAGCTACATCCTTTGTTCTCAGCTTGCGGACTTGTCGATCTAATATAGCCACTGGCAGTTCATCATATGATAGATCCTTTGTAACTTGTACATCTTTGATAGGGACGACCCGAGAAGGGTCTCCAATACATTTCCTCAACATAGATACATGGAATACCGGGTGGACAAATTCCAATTCAGATGGCAATTCTAACTCGTAAGCAACCTGTCCAATTCGTCGAAGAATTTTGTACGGCCCAATATACCGTGGACTCAACTTACCCTTCTTCCCAAAACGCATAACACCCTTCATCGGCGAGATCTTCAGGAAAACCCAATCACCAACCTCAAATTCCAGATCACGACGTCGGACATCGGAATAAGATTTTTGCCTGCTTTGTGCCGTCCTCAGCCGCTCTTGTATCAGTTTCACCTTCTCAATGGCTTGGTAAATCAAATCTGGCCCATATAATTCTGTCTCACCGACTTCGAACCATCCAACTGGTGATCTACATCTCCTCCCGTACAGTGCCTCATACGGGGCCATTTTAATACTGGAATGGTAGCTATTATTGTAGGCAAATTCTATAAGTGCCAGATGGTCATCCCAATTCCCCTTAAAATCTAGAACACATGCTCGTAGCATATCTTCCAGCGTCTGGATGGTACGTTCAGCCTGTCCGTCAGTCTGCGGATGGAATGCAGTGCTGAGATTTACTTGTGTGCCTAAACCCTTCTGAAAAGACCTCCAAAAGTTAGCCGTAAATTGAGCTCCTCGGTCTGATATAATAGATACCGGCACACCATGAAGCCTAACAATCTCCTTGATATACAACTTCGCATAATCTTCAGCCGTGTAAGTTGTCTTAACTGGTAGAAAATGGGCAGATTTTGTAAGTCGATCAACTATCACCCAAATGGAGTCAAACTTATGATAAGAGCGAGGTAATCCAATAATGAAGTCCATATTAATCACCTCCCATTTCCAGGTCGGAATCTCTATATTCTGAATCAATCCACTGGGTTTTTGATGCTCGATCTTTACTTGTTGACAATTAGGACACTGGGCTACAAATTCTGCAATAGACTTCTTCATGTTGTCCCACCAATACTGCTCCTTAACGTCATGATACATCTTTGTCGAGCCAGGATGGATAGAATATCGGGACTGATGAATCTCAATCATAATCTTCTCTCGCAACCCTGCCACACTAGGCACACATAATCGGCCCTGGTATCTCAGTGTCCCATCTCCTCCGATCTTGAAAGCTGTAATCTTACACTGCTGAATTCCCTCTCTCAATCTTACTAAGGTAGGATCTTCATATTGCCGTGCTTTTACCTCGGCTACCAAAGATGATTCTGCTGTATTCTGTACAGTAACACCTCCGTCATCAGAGTCCAACAATCTGATTCTCATATTGGCCAGCTGGTGAAGCTCTTTGGTCAACCCTTGTCTACCTGCCTCAATATGTATTAAGCTTCCCATTGACTTACGGCTGAGAGCGTCTGCCACAACATTGGCTTTACCGGGATGGTACAATATCTCGACGTCATAGTCTTTCAGTAATTCAAGCCACCTACGCTGGCCTCAAATTCAACTCCTTCTGCTTGAAGATGTATTGTAAACTTTTGTGATCTGTGTAGATGTCAACATGGACGCCGTATAAGTAGTGCCGCCATATCTTCAAAGCATATATTACTGCAGCCAATTCCAAATCATGAGTCGGGTAATTCTTTTCATGCTTCTTCAATTGTCGTGATGCATAAGCAATCACCTTCCCACGTTGCATCAATACGCACCCCAAACCTATACCTGAGGCATCACAATATACCACATAACCTTCTGTTCCTTCTGGGAGAGTGAGCACTGGCGCAGATGTCAATCGATTCTTTAGCTCCTGAAAACTATGTTCACAAGAATCAGACCACTGGAACTTGGTAGCTTTCTGTGTTAACTTAGTCAATGGTGCTGATATAGAGGAAAACCCTTCTACAAACCGCCTATAATACCCTGCTAGCCCCAGGAAGCTGCGGACTTCTGATGGTGTTGTAGGTCTCGGCCAATTCTTCACTGCATCGATCTTCTGAGTGTCGACACTAATACCCTCATCAGATATCACATGGCCAAGGAATGCTACTGAGTTCAGCCAGAATTCACATTTAGAGAGCTTAGCATATAACTTATGATCCTGAAGGGTCTGTAATACTATCCGCAAGTGGCCCGCATGTTCCGCCTCCGAACGAGAATACACCAGAATGTCATCAATGAATACGATCACGAACACATCAAGATAGGGCCTGAATACACTATTCATGAGATCCATAAAAGCTGCTGGGGCATTTGTTAGCCCGAACGACATCACCAAGAACTCAAAATGCCCATATCTTGTCCGGAAGGCCGTCTTTGGAATATCCTTCTCCTTAACCCTCACCTGATGATACCCTGAACGCAAGTCAATCTTGGAGAAATACTTGGCACCCTGGAGTTGGTCAAACAGGTCATCAATTCTTGGAAGTGGATACTTGTTCTTTATTGTAAACTTATTCAACTGTCGATAATCGATACACATCCTTAACGACCCATCTTTCTTCCGCACGAACAAGACTGGCGCACCCCAAGGTGAAGTGCTAGGCCTAATGAAACCCTTATCCAGCAAGTCCTTCAACTGTGCCTTCAACTCTCGCAACTCTGCCGGGGCCATCCTGTATGGAGGGATAGAGATCGGTTGAGTGTCAGGCAATGCATCAATGCTAAACTCAATCTCCCTTTCAGGAGGAAGGCCTGGGAGTTCATCTGGGAAAACATCTGGAAATTCATTGACCACGGGGATTAATTGTAGAGTAGGCGGCTTCGCCTCCACATCCCTAACACGAACAAGATGATAAATGTAACCTTTTGAGATCATCTTCCTTGCCTTAAGATAGGAAATAAACCTACCTTTCGGCATAGCAATGTTCCCCTTCCATTCAATGGTGGGTTCACCCGGAAACTGAAACCTAACCATCTTCGTACGACAGTCAACAGTTGCATAGCATGAGGCCAACCAGTCCATTCCCATTATCACATCGAAATCAACCATTTCTAACTCAAATAAATTTGCCGAGGTTTGACGACTACAAATCATCACAGTGCAACCTTTATATACCCTTCTAGCAATCACAGAATCTCCTAACGGAGTGGATACCGCAAGTGGTTTACTTATCAATTCAGGTTCAATGCCAAACTTATTAGCCACAAAGGGTGTAACATATGATAAGGTAGATCCTGGATCAATTAGCGCATATACATCATAAGAAAACACAGACAATATACCTGTAACAACATCCGGAGACGATTCGAGATCTTGTCGACCTACTAGAGCATAGGTTCGATTTTGAGCACCACTCGAACTCGGCACTGAACCTCTACCTCTACCACGACCTGTCGACTGCTGAAAACCTTGTGCTGGAGGTCGAACTGATGAGGAAGAACCAGACACAGATCCAGTCGGTTGAGCCATACCACCACCTCCTCTGTTAGGACAATCCCGCATCATATGGCCACGCTGTCCGCAAGAATAGCACGCATCGGAACCTCGACGGCACAGTCCAAAGTGGGCCTTGCCGCACTGATCACAACGAGGTGTTGGGGGTCTCGTCTGACTAGTATCTCTATGAAATTGTGAGCCTGATGCCCTCGAACTCTGACCTGAACCAGAATAGGTAAATCGATCATACCGAGGCCTCTGAAACTGTGGAGGAGCACTAGCTACAGGTGGCGCCGAACTCCTCGAAGATTGGGGCCTGATACTGCCTCTGAACTCATCAGAATACCCTGCAAATCTTGCCCTCTTATGCTGGCCCCTATCCTGCTCCCTATCTGCCCTTTGCTGGCGCTTACGATCCTCTAGGGTCTGGGCATAAGCCTGAATACGGGAAATATCCATGCCCTCTACCAAGGAGGCTGTTGTGCACTCATTTATCAGATGTGGTCCCAACCCGTTCACGAACAGATGCACCCTATCACTCATTTCGGCCACCATATGGGGAGCATACCTTGCTAAAGAATCAAATTGTATACTATACTCTCGTACACTCATATTACCCTGTCGAAGGTTCAAGAACTTATCAGCTCTTGCTCGTCGTATCTCAACTGGCAAGTAGTGACGAAGAAAGGCCTCAGAAAATTCCTTCCACACGGCTAGAGGAGCGTTCGGACCCCTAGATCTCTCCCAACTATCATACCAGAAAACCGCTAAATCCCGTAACCGATAAGAAGCCAACTCTACTGCCTCCGTATCACTAGCATGCATAACCCGCAATGTACGATGAACCTGATCAATAAATGTTTGTGGGTCCTCCTTGGGATCTGATCCGGTAAACACTGGAGGGTCTAGATTAATAAAATCACGAACTCTCGCACTAACCGGTTTATCAGCAACACCGGTATTCTGCCTCTGAGCCTGAGCAGCTACCAAGCTAGTCAACAACTGCACTGCACTGCGCATATCGTGGTCTGTAGTGCCAGACGGTGGAACTGGATGTACTGGGTGCCTCCTAATATCCTCTGGAGGAGACGGAGAGGTATGAGACGGCATCTCACTCTGAGCCTCACTTTGGCCTGCTCTGGCTGGAGGGACCTGAATGTTACCCTCGCCCACAGCTGTATCAAGCCGTTTACTAATCGCTTGCTTCCTAGTCGAAGGCATCGCTGAAAGAAAACAATGTGAATATTAGATATGAACACTTACGACTCAACTCTACGCACGATCTAGATTTAGGAAGAAGGTAACAACCCTAGATGTCATGTAGCCTCCTGATTATAAATGTGGCGCGCTACACATCCATAATCAAAACTCTACTAGACACGGCTCATAGACAACCCCTAGGACAGACTTGCTCTGATACCAAGTTTGTCAGGACCCAACTGGAGGGTCATGACTAGCACCCGGGCCATACTTGCCGAGCACCAACGTACATTTTATCTAACCTTCCTTATTATCTTTAAGGGCCGACAAGACCAATATAAATGAAAGACATGGATCATGAACATCCAACAATGAAAGATAATGTCATGAACATACGTAACATGGGACGACAAGACTGTCAAGAAACTATATATAAGGTACGAGCTACCATGGTGCCATGAAAGACTATACAACAAAAATCAGCCGACAAGGCATTCCAAACCATACATGAGTCGACACCTGTCTATGAGCCTCTAAAAGAACATAAGTGCTACAACATTGCCGGAACAGGGCCCCGACATACCCATAATGTCTATAACAAAAATGCATACCAAGACCACGGCAAGTCCGGAGAAAGGATCTTGCCAATAACGCTGAACCGGATAGCCTACTGTGATGGGGGAGCTGCGTCTACCCGTCTATCAGGACCTGCAGCACGACATGCAGCGTCCACAAATAAAAAGGACGTCAGTACGAATAAAGTACTGAGTATGTAAGGCAGAATAGCATAAGTAAGAACAATAATGTAAACAGTGATAGGGAATATACAACCTGTGACATCTGGGTACCTCTGAGGGCTACTGACATGAAATACATGATACATACATATATATATATATATACATAAACGTTTAAAACATATGCCTTTGTGGGCATCATCATCATCATATCGTACCCGGCCATAATAGGCTCGGTAAAACGTACCCGGCCATCATAGGGCTCGGTAGAATCGTACCCGGCCACGTGGAGCTCGGTAAAACCCAACTGATCAGTGGTTGCACAATAGGTGCCATACCCGGCCAACTATAGCGCGGCTCGGTAGAGTAAAATAGATACATATATATGATGCATGCTGGACTCATTGGAATCACATTTTGAACCTTTCGGAGTGACGTAAGGTCGGTATCCTTCGTACACGTTATTAGGATTAACTCTTCATCAAGAAACTTATAAGAATCAGGAACTACCAACAACATTGATAATATAAGAATAAGAGAAGTAACATCAATACCAATCGTTTCATAAGAAGGGCAGCAATATAAGTACTGCTAGCTTCTAAGAGTAGAGTATCTTTGGGAGCTCGTTCATTACATTATGTACAATCGGAGTCGTGCAAAAGAATGAAGGGGATAGCCTCACATACCTTGTATATACTGCCCAACCTCAAGCTATGCAAATGTCACGACTCCTTAGTCTACAATAAAAGAAATGACACTATCATTATCGTTTAAGCGTCGTAACTATTATGTATCGACCGCAACCTATTTTACGATGAAACGGACAGCACCTCCCCTATTTATATGACTTCACACAAGTCAATACAATCACCAAACAGCCCAAACAACATCATTAATAATCATATTGAGCCTCCAAAACAGTCCACCAACTAACAACATTACTACCAAGCCTTTCGATATATATTTCACAAGTTCTAGCATCAACGACTTAGCCACAACTTGGATAATCTTAAATATATATAGAGTAAGAGGTTCATTACCTTTAAACAGAAAGAACAACTCCAATTTGACCTTAATTTTCCTCGAAATATCCCTTCAATTCTGCCACAAGAACAAGGAAGCGAAACTAGCAATTAATTCGGGTTTTTCGGCACTAGAATTACTTTAGAAGACTTGAAATCACCTAGGGTTGATATTAAAAACTTGAAGGTGTATTTACAGAACATAAAGCACTTAAAACAACCTCCCACACGAGCTGGAACAACACAAAAATCAGCAACAACAAGAAAAACAAGAAACTTACTAGCACCACGGGATTCCCGACATTTGATTTGTGTTGTTTGCCCTTTGTTTGGGTCTTGGATCATGAGAGAACCTTGAGAGAATGTTTTTAGGGTTATAAGGTCTGAATATACTGAAAAATAATGACTTAAAACGGGGTTGAGTTATCTTATATATGTCCAAATGTCTTAAACCGCCTTTGTGGGCCCCATAGAGAGTAGCTTGGCGCACTCTCGCGAAAACGCGAATATCTCTCTATTCCGAGATCGTATCGACGAACGGTTTAATGCGTTGGAAACCAGACTCATAGATCTTCAATTTGATAGGTAGATCACCCCATAATTCCAAGCACATTGGGAGTAAAATGCAGTAACATTTGACCTAAAGTTTAAGTAAAATTATAAACCTAAGTTGCGACAACTTTTATCGACTTTTATTTCATAACTCGCTTGACTTCAAGACTTATGATGCGGATATTATATGATTCAAATACATTAAAACAAGACCTCTTGGGACAGTTAATCACCTCTAGTGTTATCCGAAAATACGGGTTACAACATCCTTGATTAGCTTAACTTCAAATACTTGTTAACCACTCTTATACACCCTTGTATCGTTTAAGACCAATAGGATTAACTTATTATCATCTCAAAGATAATCTCTTCTTGGATTTACGTCGACTACCTTACGGCGTGATCTATGATATGCGAATTTGGGTTGTAACATATTCAGAGCCCGATTTTCAAGGCAAAGGCATAACAGAGTAAAGAATTTTACATTTTGAGGTAAGTAACAGTTTTAAATCTGGTCCTGATGGTATGAAACCCCAGATTATTGTATTATGTGAGTATTTTGGAGGTGATGCACATGCTAGGTGACGGGCGTGTGAGAGTGCACCATGGGAATTAGGACTTGGTCCATTCCGTGAAACTGGAAAGTTGAATAAGCTTGTCGTTAGCTATGTGCCCTTTCTGTGCTATACAAATTTGACAGTGAAGCATTCTTAGGCTATGCGTTGGTGCTGTAAAGACCACAGAGGTCTTGTACATGTTGAATTATCTACTAAATTGTTGTTTTGTACTCAGTCACAGTTTACTTATTTATTTTATCTCAGTCTCTATTGTTCATTAATGATGCATCATATTATTGTTATTTGGGCTGAGTATCATGACTATTGAGAGCCGAGAGACTGGAGAGATTTATGACTGAGTGAGGCCGAGGGCCTGATTGTGAGATATTATACTATAGCACGTGAGTTGTCCGTGCAGCACGTGAGTTGTCCGTGCAGCACGTGAGTTGTCCATGCGGAACCTTATATTATACTATAGCACGTGAGTTGTCCGTGCGAATCCGTATATTATACTATAGCACGTGAGTTGTCCGTGCAGCACGTGAGTTATCCGTGCGGATCCAGATATTTATATTATGGCACGTGAGTTGTCCATGCAGATTATAGCGCTTGGGCTGTAGGAGCCCCTCCGGAGTCTGTACACCCCCAGTGAGTGTGAGTACCCATTGAGTGTGAGTGCTGAGGGCTGAGAGCCGAGTGGTTAAGCTGTTGTGACGAGTTGAGTGACTGTTGCCCTGAGAGGCTGTACTTGCTTTTCATTTGTTGTTGCACTTAGTTGCTATCTGTCATTGTTGTGAAATTCTATGAATGATTTTATATCCGGATTACATGAACTTGAACTGTATAAAATTGATTTGACTTAAACTACTGGATTTGAAAGCATATCTATTCTTGCTGGAATTACTGAAAGTGAACTATAACTGTGTAGCTCGTCACTATCTTCAGTTATTTGTTTATTATTTCTACTTACTGAGTTGGTTGTACTCATACTATACCCTGCACTTCGTGTGCAGATCCAGGTGTTCCCGGACATAGCGAGTGTTGATTCTTTCGCGCAGTTGATTTTATCGGAGATTCAGAGGTAGCTGTCATTTTTCACAGACCTTGTCTCTTCTTCCCTACCTCATTGTTTAGTGTATTTGGTCTCAGACTATTATAGACCGTATTTTCCAGACTTGCACTCATATTAGATGTTTATGTACTCAGTGACACTAGGTTTTGGGAGTGCTTGTATCTGAAATTGTGAGGCCTTTTATTAAACTCAAATTATTATGTTTTTCAAACTTTAAGGAAATGCTGTTTTATTGAGGTTGTCTGAGTAATAGTAAATGGAGAAGGAAGCATGAAATCAATAAGAGACTCAAATAGTACCAGGGTGTCAAGTTAGGGGAAAGGTAAATTTCAAGTAAGTTTCAATATCCTTAAATTGGGAGATCTTTAGCACCGATACACCACCGTATTTTTAGCACGGAGTCCGATCTCAGCCCGACCGACTAAGCCGTCTCGCCCCAAGACATCCACTCACAATACCACCATGTGCGTGGCATGGCGTCCAATCTTAGCCCGATCGGCTAAGCCGTCTCACCACAATGCCGTATGGGTCGACATCACATCACATCTCGTTAGAAATAATCTCATCCTATTTAAGGGGAAACATCTCAACACATCAATCTCATCCCATATAAGAGGAAACAACCTCATCACATTAACACGGGGGGTTTACCCCTCAATCACTCCTACACCGACACGTGTAGTTTCGGGGTTAGGTTATTTAGACCTACCCTTCCTCGATGACTAAACGATACTCCCATAACAATTATTATTTAGAGGGATTTACCACTCATTTCATAATACTTTGCACGCCTCTTAGTTCCATTGGCACTAATGGCCACAAAATGTATTGTTTAGCAGGATCTGGATCTCACTATACGGTCTTGCCATGCAACTACCCCCATATGCTGAGTCAAGATTCATCTTTGATGCCTCGTCCAACCCATCAATGAAAGTGTGACCCAACACCTCATCAGTCTGACAATGATGTGGGCAGTCTCTGAGTAGCTTCTTGTATCTTTCCCAAGCATGATGAAGAGTCTTGCCATCTCGTTGTTGAAACCCAAGAATCTGGCTCCTCAGCGACTTTGTCTTCTTAGTGGGAAAAAACTTGATTAAGAATTTCCTTGCTAGTTCATCCCAATTGTGGATTGAGTTCGCGGGCTCCTTTTGCAACCATTCCTTAGCTTCCCCGAGCAGTGAAAAGGGAAACAGTGCCAGCCTGACATAGTCCTTGGAAACATTCGGATAATTGTAAGTGTCTGTAATTTCCAGGAAGTTCTGAATATGCCTCTACGAGTCTTCATGAGATAGACCCACATATTGCCCTGTGGACTGAATTAGTTGTACCATGTACTGTTTGAGTTCAAAGTGACCCATAATCTCATGCTTCACAATTGCCTGAGTCATATTAGCAAGATTGGGCCTTGCAGCTTCTATCACCGCGCACCCTTCATTACCTGCCATCTCTATTGGTTGTGATTGAACTACGATGTCCAACTCTCTTTCAATTCTTGTTCGAGCTTCAACTTCCCTCCTCACTCTATGAAGTGTTCGATCGATCTCAGGATCAAGAGGAAGGATATTGTTTGTGCTTCTACTCCACCGCATTCAAGAGAACATCATGCGTTATCACAAATAAAGCAAACCAAAAATTAAAATTTGAACAAATAATGAATAAAAGCTTAACTTAGATAAACAATCAATAACTAAGTCCCCGGCAACGGTGCCAAAAACTTGTTGGTTCCCCAAGTACACGCAAGTATACGTGGCCGTCAAGTAATAAAGTGACTCGAAAGTTGGATGTCGAACCCACAGAGACTTAGATCAATTGTCAACTAAGCAAACTAAAATCAATTAATTGTCCAAGATATTTAAGAGTGATGTTTTTCTATTAATCTACTATTGCGGAAATTAAACAAGTAACAACTAATTTATCAAGAATGCAAATGTGTATGATGAGATTTTAATTCAGAGGAGGTGAAAATTCCAGGGTTGTGGTTGGTTTATCATTCCTATTAAGTCTAATAATCACACTCGTTAATCCAGATTATCTATGGTTGCTAATTAACCGGATCGTTTATATGAATATCATGTTCCCACAATACTACTCGCCTGCCCACAATATATCAATCCTATATTCCTATGGTATTGAGTCTATCATGAACGAATATAATGCGGTATTCAATTAAGAAAGATTGTTAGGTATATTCCTATCCTAACCGCGAAATTATCCCCTGAGCCACGGGTTCAGAAACAAGATCTCTATCATTCTACTCTTATCTAAACACGGCTTTCCCCAAGCATAGCATAGATAGTAGGGTGAATTGGTAGCTATAACAATTCACAAGTTAAAACTAGAATTAAAGAAACAACCACAAGATGATAATCTGAATTAACGAAGATGTAATTAATAAACGTTAATAATCATGTCAACCACAACCCTAGAACTAGAGTGCTTAGTCACTCATGTTCGTACTAACAATTTTCCAAGTATTTTGCATAAACAAATTACAAAGAAAAGATAAAGGATTGAAAAACTTGATGATTTTCTCCTCCAAAAGTTGTTCCACGTGATGTTCTTGCCTCCGGTCGCAAAAACTCCTCTAAAAATGGTGTTTAATGACTATTTAGATGTGTAGGGAAAAGGTCTAGACGAAATAACCAAGTCCAAAACTAAAAAGGAGACAAAATAGGCTTTAAAACCCGGAACACCCTCGCTACAGGCCTCGCGGCGCGAGGCAAAACTTGAGCTTCATCTCGCTGTAGTCCGTGCGACGCAAGCTCTGTCGCGCGCTTTAATCCTCGCCTCGCCTGCTCTAACGCGAGCAAAGTAGCTCGCTACGCCTGCTGCTGCTTCGATTCAATTTTGTTGCCTAACATTTCCAATTCACGTTTTTGTTTCTTTTCTCAATTATTCTTTTTGTCTTCTTTTGATTTATCTCTTTTGTCTTCCTTTGTAATGTTAAACTTTAATCCTTATATATCCACTAATTAAATAATCATAACTTCATTCTTGTTGTGTATAAAATACATATAAAATCTCTACTTTGCTACCAATTTCGTCTTCAACGTACCTACACATAAAATAAATTCAATTAAGCACAAATATAGTATAGTTTAGCATTAAAGCCCCAAAATGTAAGGTAAGTAATGCACTAAAAATATGAAATTATAGCCAAACATCAGAAATCGCTTGGATAAATAGTCATACGTGAAAGGAGATATCCTATAATTATATTAGATCAATATACAATCTGTTACAAGAAACTGTCTGATTCTTAATGGTAAAATACTTGCACGATAGTTATATCAAATACGAATTGTCTTTATACGATTTTATTTGTGTGCGTGCGCGCAACTAATTAAAAGGAACCGAACATGATCTTGGCTTTCATTATCAGTTTCATGTGATTTTTTCTAGACCAAGTGAATTTCAAATGGCTCAAACATGCATCACTTTTAATGTTCCCCAAGACGTGAGTATCAAAATTGCCCACTTAATGTTTGGCGTTATTATCACTTGCCACTAAGATTTTAGTGGAAAAGTTAAGTAGAATATACGAAGATCCTAAAATTTGCCCGGGCGGTATTAGTGTCTAGATATTAATAATTTGTACATATTTAATAAATTTCTAACATAAATACAGTATTTCTGTAACATGTACACTAGCTCCACCCTTGTAATTCAGGTGTGTAATGGCAAAATAAGCACCTGCTCATCTCTTTCAGTTAGTTTAGACAGTTTGTAACACATGATCAAGCTTATTAGTTTAACAATATCAGCAGAAGATTCTTTGTCTAAGTAAAAAATTGAACACTAAATTCATACTAATAGCATCTACATAGCATCTCAGAAGCATCAAACCAAATGACTAATTAGAAAACAACTTGAAACTACTGATATTACTTCAAAAGTGCAGTATGTACAGTTATTGTTCAAATCTCAAATGAATTGCTGGAAAGATTATTACAATTTGTTAGACATATATCCATGAGAAACAATAAACAAACTTTCAAAGTTAAGAATCAAGAATTGAAAATTGCACCTAATAGCAGCATCTCTTGTAAATGCATCTTAGACTCCCAAGATTGTTGGTTTAACATTACTGTCTGATCCATCCTCATTACCCGTACCCTCATTGATTTGTACTAACTCATCCCCCTTTTGTGTGTGCACCTCAGGTTCCACAGAGGCTGGTCCCTCCAATTGCAGAATAGTATTCCCTTCAGATTCTAAATGTACCTCAGTAGCAGTTGTTGGTCCCTCAAAATCCAGGGTAGTATCAGTTGCTGGTTGAATAGAATAAGGTGTTGTGTCACATTCACCTGTTTCAATGTCATTAGAATTTAGCATAGTAGTCGATTCAGGTACCAACGACATGGACATTGAAGATTCATACAACCGATTCCAACTTTCTAGGAATTGAGGCATAGTTGTTGTTATTGTAGTCGATTGATCAGGTACCAATTGCACCTGATTGTTCCCCATACCATAACCCCTGGAACCAGTTAGTAGTTCAAGAAAACTTGTAGCCTTGACTTCAGATTCCATAAATGCAATATTATGCTCCTCATTAACAGCAAAAGAACAACCTTCTTCTTCTTGATCTTGTGTCTGGATCTTCTCCAATAGTGTGTCACAGCCCATATTTTCATCCGATCTAACCATTATTTCAGGCACATTAAATTCTTGCATCGCGTTCTCAAAGTCAGCGATCATAGATTCTTGAAATTGAGAAAAAGTAGTTAGCCCCAACGACGAACCATTCTCTACACCAGTAGCCTCGTGACTTTGCACCATAGATTCCTCCATTGGTTCTTCAACATAATAGATAGGAGTGATCATCTCAGTATATTCCTGATCCATCAAAGGCTTAACCGAATTTATCCCAACAGTTTCCACCATTAATGGTTCAACAGATTCTACTATTGCTTTCTCAACAAAATAGTCCTGATCCATCAATGGCTGATCAAGATAATTATTTATATCAGAAGTCACCTCAGTATCCGCCTTCTCTTGTTCAGAACATGACTTCATAATCTTTACGCTCAGAATTACTGAACTTATTAAGAATAAGATCAGACAACACATATTCCTTCATTAGCCACTTACCATCATTATAATCATCAGAATTAATACACTTATTATTATTCTTCTCAGTATAACACATACTCTTCATTCGTCCAATAATCAAATCTCTTTTCCTCTGATCACAACTCTTTATAGTAACAGCTCTTCCCTTATCTTGTTGTTTCCAAGTTCCACCTCTTTTTCCTACAATCCTACTAAACCTTCCCTTGTTCTTCTTCCTTGGTGTAATAAAGTAACGGTAAATACTTGTGTCCCAATTATCTTCTACTCCTCCAGTAGAATGGCCATGGCTGTAAGTTACCCAAGGTTCTTGTTTGTAAACATCATACATTGCAATAAAACCATTGTCATGCAATTCTTGCTTAGCAACAAACCTCAAAAGAAATTTCACTAACTCTGAATCTGTCGGTCGAAATCGATACCCTTCTCCAAGATTATCTAACTCCATCATATTCATTGTTTCTTGAATATGAAGATGAAAAAAACGCAGCGGCCGAAACTAGAGAGTTTTGAGTGATAAAATATGGCTATATATATGACTTAGGAGTTTAGATACTTTGTATTTATAGAACAAAAAGTTGATTATGATCAACGGCAATGAGTTCGATTTTAGGGAAGTACGTGAAGCCCAAGTATATTCAACAAATTTTACCTGAAATCCCTGCCTTTGTAGGAAACCAAACGTGTAACAATTTAGGAAACTTTCTTCTAACGGTCGAAATTGTTGGTTGTAAAATAATTTAAAAAAAAGGAACTGTTAATATATGGAAACATGGGAGTTAAATAATAAAAACAATGTACACTATTTATTCATTTAGCATGTAGTAATCTTTCAAAGAATTTCCAAATTAATATATTTATGTCAATCTTACCGTGAAATATATGTTATTTTTGTGTATTCTTGAGTTTTTTTATTTTTATAGAATTTAATGTTTATATTTCATTTTAAAACATAACAGAAATTGTTAATATGTAGAATATGTTCGTAGTAAATAAAAAACAAGTGTTAATATGTGGGAACTTAGCAGATTTTTTCTTTAAGCAATAAATATTTATAAAACAACCAAGTCAAAACAGAGTTACGTTATGAAAAATCCTTGTTCTTTAAATGAGAAGCATCAAAACAAAAAATAAAAGCTAAACATAAAGGATAGAAATTCCAAGTTACACGAGTTACATACGATAAAGCTATATGAGGAAGAGAGAGAGCCGCTTTATTAACGTTCTGCCTAGTCCATGGAAGGACAAATCATTGAATTAACACAAATAATCCCCAATAATTTGTCTGAATGTGGAAACTTAGGAGTTAAATAATAGAAACGATGTACTCTATTTATTCATTTATCATGAGTAATCTTTTTTCTTTAAAAAAAAACACAATTTTAAAACTTCCAAAAATATGTTATTTTTACATATGACATTATCTTTTAAAAAAATAGAATTTGATATTTTTATTTATTTTAAAAGGCATATACTAAAATAATATTGGCAGAATACATAGACAGACATTTTAACTATCCCAGAAATTTCACTTGAACACCTCAACTAAACCATTTACCAACGGAACACTTTAACTCTATCTTTACTGTACCATTTTAACACGTCCGACTGACATGGCAAATAACGTGAGCATCACTGTTGTTGAGCGCGTGAACATTAAAAATATGCTGAAAAAAACTATTTCAACGGTAAAATACAAACGGTAAAAATATACCCCTTCCCTATTATATAAACCCTTGTCCCTGTTTACTTTGTCTCTTAAATCCAGCCATATTTCTTCACCCTTTTCTTGATTTTCTGGTTTAAAAATTCTACTCTTCTCTCCAAATTGAAAGTAGTCTCGCCTGAGTGTTCGGATTTTGGCTTAAGCTCTCAATTTTGTGGATAATGTCTCTGACACCAAGAATCGATTCATGTCGGTGTTATCATGAATGTCAATCAAAAACTTCATGGTCTCCATCTAATCCTGGAAGGAGGTTCTATGGATGCAAAATTGAAAAGGTAAGTGTTAATTAACTACAATTAATTATTTTTACTATGTTGTCCCCGATTTTAGTTTGAATCAATTTTTTTTTTTTGAAGGACAAAGGTGGATGTAAGTATTTTAGGTGGGTTAATGACGAGTTTCCTAGCCAAGCGAATAGGGTTATTTAGGGTTTATTGAACAGGGTCAAAGCTTTTGAAGAAGAAAGGGCTCGACCAAGAATATGGAGGAAGAAATTGGCTTCTGTTATAGTAATAGTGCTAATTATCTGGGTTTGCTATTGTGCCTTCGATCGTTGAAGTTGTTGTGGTTCTGCATGTGGTTGGAGTAGAAGCATTTTGATGCCTTTATGTCATCTATGTCTTAGCTCTTGTATTTTGCGTTTTTAATGGTTGTTGATATATTTTGGATGTGTCTTAACTGGTAGTTTGTGTGAAGGTAATTGTGGTGTGTGGCCTTATTTCAATGAATTGAAGAAATCTTCTGCCATTTTTTTTTATGTACTGGTTCAAATATGGAATTCGAAGTGCTAACATGTTGAAGTTGTAATTGAACTCAACTGATAAGTACTTAACAAACATCCATCGCAGCCTACCATCTTTCAGATTTACCAAGCACATACAATCCAAATTATGAGCCATATCTTATGTTCATTTGACGAAAAAGCACAACAATTGCATTCACAACTGTTGCAAAGGTTGTTGAGGCTGCCAACTGATGTTATAAAAGCAACAAATAGCATGAATGTTGAGGCTACCAATAGCATTTAAATTGCATTCACAACTAAAGTGTTATACAACACCAATCATATTTCCAAAGGTTGAATAGAAATGCAACAAAGCTTGAACATAAGTTCTTTAAATAGTGTCAACTAGTGACCCAAAAAAGACAGCATAATTAATCCAAGTCTGGATACTTAGCAAAATACATGAACTCAAAATAGCATAAGCCTAACACAACTACATTCATGAGGATGCTCTTTTTCATTATGGTGCTGGAGGTAGATGCGGATGTAGTATATTATGTACGGGTTCAACTGAACCCATAACTTTCGACGCGGAGTAAAAATTTGTATATAAAAATTCATTAAAATTACAAAAATAATAGATCTGAACCTATAACTTTAAAAATATAATGGGTTTAATATTAAAAATTTTAAAATTGAACCCATAGGAATTAAATCCTGGAGGCGCCTCTGGCTGGAGGGGCTGGACCTGCAACTGAAGAGGTAGTTGATGAAGATCCAATTTGGTTTCTCCTGTTTGCACTTAGTTGTTGTAGCTGGGAAGTAGTAATAGCATTTTTGCCTTTAAACTTAAGCCCAGAAGGTTTTAAATCAAGCTCAATATTGACTGCACTAGTATCCTTCACAACCTTAGTCCCATTTGATTGCTCTTTTAACCCCAACAGTAAGTTTTCTAGGAGCACTTGCTAGAGGTGCATTTGGAATGCACCCATGCCAAATCGAGTATTGTTTCCCCTTCCTCTGCAACTGCTTGTATTAGTTGCACTAGATTCTTGAGTTGCTTGACTTCCTTAGTTTTCTTGAGTTGCTTGAGTTGACTGTCTACTTGTAGACTCTCCAATTCCACCCTAAAAAAATTCCAATTATATCATTTATTTAAGTTAGCATTTGAAGTGAAAAGAAAGGTGAAAAATATTACAACTTACCCTTGATTGGAAGGAAGACTTGTTATGACCTGCTTGATGACATTGGCTTTGGTGCTGGAGGCTCAATTACCATGTTATTAGTGTCAGGCCACATCTTCATGTTCGGGATTTGTTCAAGAAAGTATTGATATGCCTTGAGAAATGTCTCTTTTTTATGCCAGTTATCCATATAATTATATGGTTCTTCTTCTTGGTGATAGATTGCACATATTGCATGTGCACAAGAGATCCCTCTTAACTGCCAGGATCTACAAGTGCATGTTCTTCTCCTCAAGTTAACTATATATATGTATTCATACTCATCAAACTCAAACCCATCAGTTCCAAACCACAAAACTTTGCATTTCCTAGAAAACTCCTTATTTTCTTCTAGAATCACCCTTGCCATAGGAGAAATGTCTGTAATCCAAATCTCTGCAAACTTTATCATATCAACATGTCTCCTAACTACTTTATATCTAATGTCCTTTAACATGCTAATAATAGACTGGTTCCTAGGTGCCAATATTTAAGAATTAAAGGTCTCACACATATTATTTTCTACAATATCACATTTGAAGTGTTCAAGAAAAAAAGCTTTGCATCAATACTCTTCGTTATACTTTAATAGGCTTTCACATACATTTTTTCAAGTTTCCCAAACAGTTTTTCTTTCAACTTCACCTCAAAACTAGCCTTAGAATACCTCCAAAATTGCTTTCTCATCTCCTCACCTCTCCAAGTTTTTGACCAGTTAGACCATATGTGCCTAGCACACATTCGATGCTCAGAATTTGGTAGTAATTCAGGAATGCTTGGCACAAATCCCTACAAAACATAAATGAATCAAACAGAACCCTACAAAATAGAGATGAATAAAATAAAATAATAACACATGAAGTAGAAATTTAAGCCAGAAAGGTTTGGTAAAATACCTCTTGTGTATCAAACATAATTGTTAATCCAGCTTCATCTCCTAACTCCAAATCATATATTAAGTTGTATATAAACAAACTCCAAGATTCTTTTGACTCATTATCTATCACATCCCATGCAATGGGATATTAAGAAACTAGATAAAGGATCTATAGTTGTCGCAATAGATCAGTATTTTCTTTAATGATCAAGTTTGCCTTCGCAAATGAGAAATTGTTGGTTCTCCAAGTACACGCAAGTATAAGTGGCCGTCAAGTAATAAAGTCACTTGAAAGTCGGATGTCGAACCCACGGAGACTTAGATCAATTGTCAACTAAGCAAACTAAAATCAATTAATTATCCAAGATATTTAAGAATGATATTTTTCTATTAATCTACTATTGCAAAAATTAAACAAGTAACAACTAATTTATCAAGAATGCAAATGTGTATGATGAGATTTTAATTCAGAGGAGGTGAAAATTCCAGGGTTGTGGTTGGTTTATCATTCCTATTAAGTCTAATAATCACACTCGTTAATCCAGATTATCTATGGTTGCTAATTAACCGGATCGTTTATATGAATAGCATGTTCCCACAATACTACTCGCCTGCCCACAATATATCAATCCTATATTCCTTTGGTATTGAGTCTATCATGAACGAATATAATACGATATTCAATTAAGCAAGACTGTTAGGTATATTCCTATCCTAACCACGAAATCGTCCCCCGAGCCACGGGTTCAGAAACAAGCTCTCTCTAATTCTACTCTAATCTAAATACGGCCTTCCCCAAGCATAACATAGATAGTAGGGTGAATTGGTAGCTACAACAATTCACAAGTTAAAACTAGAATTAAACAAACAATCACAAGATGATAATCCGAATTAATGAAGATGTAAGTAATAAACGTTAATAATCATGTCAACCACAACCCTAGAACTAGAGTGCTTAGCCACTCATATTCGTAGTAACAATTTTCCAAGTATTTTGCATAAACAAATTACAAAGAAAAGATAAATGAATGAAGAACTCGATAATTTTCTCCTCCAAAAGTTGTTCCACGTGATGTTCTTGCTTTCGGTCGCAAAAACTCCTCTAACAATGGTGTTTAATGACTATTTATATGTGTAGGAAAAAAGTCTAAACGAAATAACCAAGTCCAAAACAAAAAAGGATATAAAATAGGCTTTAAAACCCGGAACACCCTCGCTATAGGCCTCGTGGCGCGAGGCAAAACACGAGCTTCATCTCACTGTAGCCCGTGCGACGCAAGCTCTGTCTCGCGCTTTAATCCTCACCTCGCCTGCTCTAACGCGAGCAAAGTAGCTTGCTACGCCTGCTGCTGCTTCAATTCAATTTTGTTTCCTAACATTTCCAATTCACGTTTTTGTTTCTTTTTTCAATTGTTCTTTTTGTCTTCTTTTGATTTGTCTCGTTTGTCTTCCTTTGTAATGTTAAATTTTAATCCTGATATATCCACTAATTTAATAATCATAACTCCATTCTTGTAGTGTATAAAATACACATAAAATTTCTACTTTGCTCCCAATTTCGTTTTCAACGTATCTACACATAAAATAAACTCAATTAAGCACAAATATAGTATAGTTTATCATTAAAGCCCCAAAATGTAAGGTAAGTAATGCACTAAAAATATAAAATTATAGCCAAACATCACTACCCCACACTTAAACGTTGCTCGTCCTCGAGCAATCAAACTATACTTTATATAGACACGACCTTTTTAAATAATTCTCCTAACTCATCACACCAAGAATCTTTAAAATAGACTAAGCACAAGGGTGTAACATCTTCACCTCAAGACTTGACTCACAAGTAACATGCATTATACACAACTCACTCACTTACTCTAACATAGAGGTCTATAATATTAATACCTTTCCTTCATGAATCAAGTGCCCTCACACAACAAAAGAGAGTAGTTCCACACACATTAAAATTTAAGAACAATTAGGAACTCAAGATAGGAAGAATTCACTCACTCTCAGAAATAACATTCATATGCCACAAAAGATGTACCATAGGCTTGCCCGTAGTGTACTACTCTACTAATCGAGCTCATTCAGTCTAGGATAAAGTATGACTTTAATTGGTTGTAATGTAGGCTGCGGGTCGGGTAGGATACATTTGGATATAAGAGTGACTACACCTCCCTAAGTACTTTAATACATATACTTTAACATTTAAACCCCATACTTATGTCAAACCAAACTCCACCTTCACATCAATTTATATTACTCCATACTTCTTTTAAGCACAATTACATCAAGAGTCACTACTATCAAGGAATATTTTTCACAGTAATACAACTATATATATATATATATATATATTTTTTTTTTTTTCTTTTTCAATTCACGTGGCTCTTACTTTTTCAAAACAGTGCA
Organism: Nicotiana tomentosiformis; assembly: GCF_000390325.3. Lineage (NCBI taxonomy): Eukaryota > Viridiplantae > Streptophyta > Magnoliopsida > Solanales > Solanaceae > Nicotiana > Nicotiana tomentosiformis. Next base: position 122,596,052 of record NC_090817.1, on the reverse strand, counting down.
CCTTTCTCCTTATTTCATTAGTTCCACTCAAAAGCCAAACCAACCACCCCACACTTTAACTTTTACAAAGTTCAAAACAATTCAAGTGCTCATGAGAGGTTAAAAGGTTCAAATAGATGGTTAATTCAATCAAATGGGTAAGGCTTGTAATGTGGTTGCCAAAGAAATAGGATTACAGGCTCAAAGGGGTTAACTACGATACATAACAATTAGGCGGGTAAACTATATATATCTGGCTCAACAAAGAAATGCCTATATCACTTCCAAGACTGAACAAAACTACTATTTCGCTTTGCAAACACACGTGGCAAGTTCTAGACAATAAATGCAATGCACTGAATAACACACAAACCTCACACATACATGGCACATAACTCACTCAGGATCGGACTCATCAAGACACTCTAGTCAAAGCAGTTAAGCAAATTTAAGATCATACAATTTAAAGCACTTATACAAGAGTCAAAAATTGAGCCTAAGTGTCACAGCCAAAGTACTCACTATTCTCAAGGCATAACAAAGTCAAGAGATATTGCTTCAATTCAATTCATTTCACAATGGCTCCTACTCCTAAAAAAATAAAACTAACTACACCCGGTTCAAACAAAACCCTTGGAAAAGAACTGCGGCACAAAGAAAAACCAAGGGGGAATTACTACACTACATACAAAGAAAATCTTTTTGTCCTTTTTCCTTAGACTTAAATCCCTCAAGAAAACTATCTAGGACATCCATCGTTGGGAAAAGTCAAATTTTTCTACTTTTGTTTTCAATTTTTTTCATAGCTACTAAAATACTAAAACACTACACAACTACGAAAACAAAAATAAGAAGTTAACATTTTTCTAACATCCTACTACTAATTATCTAGAGAATTATCCCACCCCACACTTAAAAGAGTGCAGTGTCCCCAATACACAAATAAAACAAAACAAAACGAGGGTGGACAAGAAATTTCCTGAAAGGCCAAAGGCCGAAGCAATAGCGGCTCACGGGGTACTGAGACTTCCCCCAGGCATAGTCCTTTGTAACGACCCGACTAGTTGTTTTAAGAATTTACGTCCCGTTCAGTGACTTAAGGTCTCGAGCAGCTTCACAATATGCATTATGACCTGCGGGTGTGGTCGAGTTTGATTTACTAAAGATTAAAAATTAAATTAAAAGAACAATCCTTATTTAGAAGCTTAAATGGAAAGAGTGGACCGGAGAGTTGACTTTTGAGTAAACGACTCAAGAATGGAATTTTCATAATGTCAATAGCTCCGTATGGTGATTTTGGACTTAGGAGCGTATCCGAAAAATTATTTTTAGGCCCGTAGTGGAAGAAAGCTTGGAATGGCGAAAGTCGAATTTTCGAAAAGTTTGATCGGGAGGTTGACTTTTTGATATCGGGGTCAGAATCTAGTTTTGAAAATTTTCATAGGTCCGTTATGTCATTTATGACTTGTGTGCAAAATTTGAGGTCAATCGGACTTGATTTGATAGGTTTCGGCGTCGAATGTAGAAGTTGAAATTTCTTAGTTTCATTAAGCTTGAATTGTGGTATGATTCGCGGTTTTAACATTGTTTGATGTGATTTGAGGTTTCGACTAAGTCCGTAATAGGTTTTGAGACTTGTTGGTATGCTCGGACAGGGTACCGAGTAGCTCGGGTGAGTTTCGGGGTGATTTCGGACCATTTCTAGTTGCTGGTTTTTGGCCACAGAGGTATGCATCGCGATCGCGGACAAACGGTCGCGATCGCGAAGAGTAATTTTGCTGTTTGGAGACTGTGAATCGCGATCGCGGAAGCCTTTTTGCGATCGCGTAGAGGAAACTCCTGCCGTACTGACCCGAATTTGGAAGCTCTTATCTCGCAATTTATAAGGAATTTGGAGATGATCCAAAAATTAAAGTTGTAGTCCTTTATGTCTAGTTTTCAGAAAGGTAAACCATTTGTCATTTGGAGGTGCGTACAAGAAGATATGGTAGATACACTATAGGCTATCCGAGAAGAGTTTGGAAATCTCTATTGCATAGGGCTGACTTTGGGAGCTTATAACTCGAAATCTATAAAGAATTGGGAGATCAAAAACAAATGAAAGTTATAGTCCTTGGAGTCTAGGTTTCAGAAAGTTAAACCATTCATCATTTGGAGTTTGGTACAAATATTTATGACCATTATACTAGAGGGTGTATGGAAGAGTTGGGGAGTTTGTTCTTCACGATCGCGATTGGTTTTTCGCGATCGCGAAGAGCAATTTTGGGGCAGAAAAATTAAGGCTTTGCGATCGGGAAGCATTTTCCGCGATCGCGAAGAGTAAATACCTGGGCAGTAGCTATATTTCGAGGTTTCAGCCATTTTTAACATATTTGGAGCTATGGAGCTCGGATTGAAGCGATTTTCGAGGCGATTTTCACCATATGGATTGGGGTAAGTGTTCTATATCCTAAAGTGTTTATATTTCATGAATCTATAATGATATTCATCGTTTAATTCGGATTTTATTGGAAGAAATCAAGATTTTTGTAAAATCTTCCAAAAACGAAAATTTAAGATTTGGAGGTCGAGTTGTTATTGGAATTCGATAAAATTTATATGGTTGAACTCGTATCAGAATGGGTGTTCGGCTTTCATGAAAAATTATGTCGGGTTCCGAGAGGCAGGCCCCGCGTTGACTATTGTTGACATTTTGGATTAAATTTTTAAGTCGACATATTATTTTTCAGAATTATTTTCGATGAATTTTAATGAAGTTATACAATTAATCTGGATAGATTTGAGTGGTACGAAGGTCAATTCAAGCAAGAAGGTGATTTTGGAATATCGGCATAACTTCAAAAAGGTAAGTGTCTTTCTTAACCTCGAGTGGGGGAGATACCCCTTAGGCATTGAGTATTATATGCAAATTATGTAATTGAAAATCATGTACGCGAGGTGACGAGTACGTACTTGGTTTATATGTGCAAATTTCGTTGATTAAAATCCTTAGACGCCCTTAGGTATTAAGTTGGAAATTATTGGCACTTATTAAATCCTCTATTTGTCATGCCTAGATCCTTGTTTGTTGAAATTATTTTTCTGTGATGATTTGGTGTGATTACCACCTTGAATTTATGTGAAATATTATTTTGTTGAGCTGTTCACTCCCGGATATTTTTGTTAAGATTTTGTGAACATTATGGTCGAGCCATGGGCTGCTTATTGTGGAAAATGATGTATTGTTGATTTTTGTGGCATGTTGAAATATTTGAGCACTCGATTTGCAATTTGTGATATATTGTAATATTTGAGCACTTGATGAGCCATTTGTGATATGTGAGCACTTGATGTGCAGTTGTTGAAATCATATTTACTTTGGGACTACGGAACGGTATTCCGGGAGATCCCCCTTCCCTGCATATTTACTTTGGGACTACGGAATGATATTCCGGGAGATCCCCCTTCCTTGCATATTTACTTTGGGACTACGGAACGGTATTCCGGGAGATCCTCCTGCCCTGCATATTTACTTTGGAACTACGGAATGATATTTCGGGAGATCCCCCCTGTCTTGCATATTTACTTTTGGGACTACGAGGAGGTACCTCGGCAATGCCCTTTTGTTGATATTTTTCTATGGATGCACTTGCTTTTGGTTATTTTGTTTTTTCGTGATATGTAAATTCTTGTGTTCTTCCGTGATGTATTATTTGATTTTATTATGTGTTTTGTATTCCTTGTTGTATTGTGTTGGCTTTGGCTCTTTGTACAAGACTCTGCAGATTTGTGTTTATGGTTTTTACTGATTTTCGAGAATTGAGTTGTTTCGAATAAAAGAAATTGCTATTCTGTTTTAATTTAATAAATTTTACATCCGAATTAATAGTCATCGGATGCTTCATTTTAATTGAAATGTCATTTTCTTCACCCATATGATTTCTAAAATAAATGCATTCCTTTGTTGATTTCTTACTTGATTTAAAGATTTTAACCTTACTTTAGTGAAAATAAATTGATCCTGCGGATCTTATATACATTAATATTTTGACACGTGAGTTGTCCGTGTGATGGTGATAGAAATATGGGCACGAGGTGCTGTGGAAAATTATGAAAGTGGGCTGAGACCCGTAATTTTTATGATTGTGAAATAAGGTATCACATGGTGACTTTTAATTGAAAATATATTTATTGAAAAGTATTATATCCTGAAGATTATTATTTGAAAAACATATAACGAAAGAATTTATATTTGAAGGACTTGATTAATTGGTTGTACTTGTGTTCCTTATTCGTCTGAGCAATAATTATGATGTTCTTGTTTCATTGTTGTTATATCACTGGTTGATTTTGTTGTTATCATTGCTAGTTATTTTCGAGTATTATTTTGTATACTATATTGCACAGGTTATTAGACTAGTGAGTGTCTTGACTGTACCTCGTCTCTACTCCACTGAGATTTGTCTTGATACTTACTGGGTACCGACCGTGGTGTACTCATACTACACTTCTGCACATTTTTGTGCAGAGCCAGGTATTGGAGGTATCGGACACGGATAGAGTTAGAGTGTGATCGCAAGGATTCAAGGTAGAGCTGCTTGGTCATCGCAGTCCTTTGGAGTCTGTTCATTTCATTATACTGTTAATTTTTAATCGAACAGTACTGTATATTTGGTCCTCGTGATCATTCCATGTATTCAGCTAGAGTTCGTGACTCGGTACAACCAGTCTTGGTAGGTTGTATATTCTTATTTGTTCCGCTGTTAGTTTTGATTACTTATTTAATTCAAAAAAAATGGCTTCAAAAATATAATTGAAATCGCCTTACCTAGTATTAGAGACTAGGTGCCATCACGACGCCTGTGGCGGGATTTTGGGCCGTGACAAATTGGTATTAGAGCTTTAGGTTCATAGGTTCTACGAGTCATGAACGAGTTTAGCAGAGTCTTGCGGATCGGTACGGAGACGTCTGTACTTATCTTCGAGAGGCTACAGAACTGTTAGGAAATTTCACTTCTTTCATTCCTTATCGTGCGGCATTTATTCATCTTGAAGCATATATCTTATGTCCTTTTGCATCCACTCGTGTATGAAATTGTGCACTCGGTATCAACTATGCGCCAACGGTTCGTGATACTATAGAGGGGTTATAAGGGAGCCAGGGTTTCTCAACCATTATTATAACGTGACGTCCAGATCGAGGATGCGGAATTATTGAGAGATCGTTCAGTTGTGTACATTGAGGTGCAGCAGGTTTTGACATCTGGTTGATAAGTATGATATTAAGAAGGTTTAATTAATTGCCTAATCATCACAATTGTGGTAGGGTCACGAGGTGGATGTAGATCTGAAATAGTTGGTGGTATTAAGGACTATGTAGTTTGTATGGGATTTCTATTTAGCGAAGGGTACATACGCAACCAAGGCATTGGAGGAAACGCGTTTAACTGTCATGAGGATGACATGCGCCAAATAAATGGCTTGAGGTGTCTTATGATCGGTGTCCTATGAGCGATGAAGACTAGCATTATAGATCATCGGAATGTGTCCTATGGCTTCGCGCCAAGTGAGGGGATGTCCACTATCAACGATCAGATTACGGGGTCATGTGCTATATAAGTTTGGACCTGAGATGTATTTATGTGGTATTGAAAGGTACTCCAAAATTGTATATGATTATGAGGTGAGATTTGTATGGGATGATGCTGGGGCTTGCGGTATTTCCGCGTCCTTAATAATTCTACATGTTTGTACCAGCGGGGTCACAAAAACAATTTCAGAATATTCGAGGTGCTACAGTAAGTTCTTACAATACACCACCGTCACGGGGTTCCTATAATGGTTATTCTAGTTATCCGGCAGAGACTCAGTATGAGCAGCCGAACCCGCAGAAGGGTTGTTATCAGTGTGATTGTACTAGGCAATTCATGAGAGAATGTCCCAGACTTGGGAGAGATGGATTTAATCAGAATACTTTGGCTACAAGCTTTATTCCAGTTAATACTCCACGTGCACAGGCAGTTAGGGGTGGAGGACAGGCGGGTAGAGGGCACCCAAGAGGGGGAGGACCAGCCCATTGATATAATTGCTATGACTTGGTTGAGGCCAATACACCAGATGGTGTCGTACAAGCATGATTTAATTTATAATAAAAGGAGCACTATTCTTATTTTTATTCAATTCTGAATATTGAGATAAGTCCTCCTATTATGCTCCGCTAATGGCTGAGCTTCGTAATTTGGTGACCCACTTATATGTTTATCCCTGTTGGGAGAATTGAGGATGTGAGCCCGAGTCTGTCATTTTTATTTTTGTGCACCATTGAAGGCTATAAGTCCAAAAGTAATTTTTATTATTCATCACAGTGGGTTTAATGTGTTTCGGAATAATTGATTCCAATTTTTATGAATTATATGCCCTGCCGGTATGAGGGTTCATTATGTGTTGTGAAAACTGTTTACGAAATATATTGAACAGAAGAAAAGAAAAGAAATTGAAAATTTCAGTTGGCACAATGTGCAAAATACTTATGATTCGGAGTTGAGAACGAGATCCTCGCATTTGTATATGATGTGAAATATTTAAACCGGGCTACAAGCAGCGGTGGAAGTTATATAAGGACGAGCTCCTTGTGGTGAAATATTTATGAGTTTAAAATTCTCCCTTTATGAAATTTAATTTGTACAATAATATTAATAGGGAGTCATGCCTGTTAGGCTTATTTGATAATTCTTGTATATTATTTTGTTCATATTCAGCCATTTTCGTGCTGTAAACATTGAGTTTTAGCCTATGAGGTGAGTGCCCACGTGGCGTTAAATGTGACTCATTAATCTGAGTAAGTAATCATGAGATCTTCATGCCTCACATTCTGTTGTTAGTATTGTGAAAATTCGAAACGAGGTGGTGGTTAATATGAGATTAATTGATGATGCTGGAATTAATTATAAACAACTTTTAAGACCAGAGATGTGGTGATGAGCATACATGTGCTTCATGTCTTGATATCTTTATGATAATGCAATGCTGAGATTAGTGTTATTGATATATACCTTGTGATATTTTGTTGGTTTGCGGATGTGTTGTAGGAGTTATTTTGGTATTACTCTGGCAGGTGGTTAGGCCCAATTTCAAGGGAGACTCTGCCAAAATTTCTGAAAAATTTGGGAGTTAGTAAAAATTTGGGGGATTGAGACGTGCAAAAGTAGAGACAAATTATGTTATGTGTTTGAAGTCGAATGATTCTAAGCGGGGAAGAATGAAACACCCCAGGAAATATTTTTTGAAGTACTTCAACACTATCAAGAAAGTTGATGTGTGCATAGGCACGAGTTGCTATAACCAGTTGAGACTAATATCGTGCGTCGAAGTGAAAATCAGGCATTTTGGAAATGATTGGAGAGTTAGGGATTTTTGCTCTAAAGCTTATAAGAATGGAGAAAAGAAATAATCTCAATTGAGATGGTGTTGTCGGACCCGCGTTAAATTACGGGAATATAGAATCACCAACAAGTATGTGTGCAAGAATATACTCAGTAATTTAAAGTCCTCAGAAAGATTCTTAGCACGTTCGAGGATGAACATTTGTTTAAGAGGTAGAGAATGTAACGACCTGACTAGTTGTTTTAAGAATTTATGCCCCGTTCACTGACTTAGAGTCTCGAGCAGCTTCGCAACATGTATTATGACCCGCGGGTGTGGTCGAGTTTGATTTACTGAAGATTCGAAATTAAATTAAAAGAACAATCCTTATTTAGAAGCTTAAATGGAAAGAGTGGACCGGAGAGTTGACTTTTGAGTAAACGATTCCGGAATGGAATTTTGATAATGTCAATAGCTCCGTATGGTGATTTTGGACTTAGGAGCGTATCTGAAAAATTATTTGGAGGTCCGTAGTAGAAGAAAGCTTGAAATGGCGAAAGTCGAATTTTAGAGAAGTTTGACCGGGGGGTTGACTTTTTGATATCGGGGTCGGAATCCAATTTTGAAAATTTTCATAGGTCCGTTATGTCATTTATGACTTGTGTACAAAATTTGAGGTCAATCAGACTTGATTTGATAGGTTTCAGTGTCGAATGTAGAAGTTGAAATTTCTTAGTTTCATTAAGCTTGAATTGGGGTATGATTCATGGTTTTAGCGTTGTTTGATGTGATTTGAGGTTTCGACTAAGTCCGTAATAGGTTTTGAGATTTGTTGGTATGCTTGGACGGGGTACCGAGTAGCTCGGGTGAGTTTCAGGGTGGTTTCAGACCATTTCTAGGCCATTTTTATTTGCTGGTTTTTGGCCACAAAGGTATATATCGCGATCGCGGACAAACGGTCGCGATTGCGAAGAGTAATTTTGCTGTTTAGAGATTGTGAATCGCGAACGCGGAAGCCTTTTCGCGATCGCGTAGAGGAAACTCCTACCGCACTGACCCAACTTTGGAAGCTCATATCTCGCACTCTATAAGGAATTTGGAGATGATCCAAAAATGAAAGTTGTAGTTCTTTGTGTCTAGTTTTGAGAAAGGTATATTATTTGTCATTTGAAGGTGTGTACAAGAAGATATGGTAGATACACTACAGGCTGTCTGGAAAGAGTTTGGAAATCTCTATTGCATAGGACTAACTTTGGGAGCTTATATCTAGAAATATATAAAGAACTGGGAGATGAGAAACAAATGAAAGTTATAGCCCTTGGAGTCTAGGTTTCATAAAGTTAAACCATTCATCATTTGGAGTTTTGTATATAAAGTTATGACCATTATACTAGAGGTTGTCTGGAAGAGTTGGGGAGTTTGTTCTTCGCAATCGCGAAGAGCAATTTTGGGGCTGAAAAATTTTAGGCTGCACGATCGCAAATCAGTTTCCGCGATTGCGGAGAGTAAATACCTGGGTAGTAGCTATATTTCGAGGTTTCAGCCATTTTTAACATAGTTGGAGCTATGGAGCTCGGATTGAAGCGATTTTTAAGGCAATTTTCACCATATGGATTGGGGTAAGTGTTCTATATCCTAAACTATTTATATTTCATGAATCTATGATTATATTCATCGTTTTAATTCGGATTTTAATGGAAGAAATCAAGATTTTTGTAAAAAGCTTCCAAAAACAAAAATTTAAGATTTGGAGGTCGAGTTGTTAATGGAATTCAATAAAATTGGTATGGTTGAACTCGTATCGGGATGGGTATTCGGATTTCATGAATAATTATGTCGGGTTCCGAGGGGCGGGTCCCGCATTGACTTTTGTTGACTTTTTGGATGAAATTTTTAAGTCGGCGTATTATTATCCAGAATTGTTTCCGATGAATTTTAATAAAGTTATACAATTAATTTGGATAGATTTGAGCGATTCATAGGTTAATTCAAGCAAGAAGGCGATTTTGGAATATCGGCATAACTTCAAAAAGGTAAGTGTCTTGTTTAACCTCGAGTGGGGGAAATACCCCTTAGGCATTGAGTATTATGTGCAAATTATGTAATTGAAAACCATGTATGCGAGGTGACGAGTATGTACTTGGTTTATATGTGAAAATTTTGTTGATTAAAATCCTTAGACGCCCTTAGGTATTAAGTTGGAAATTATTGGCACTTATTAAATCCTCTATTTGTCATGCCTAGATCATTGTTTGTTGAAATTATTTTTCTATGATGATTTGGTGTGATTACCACCTTGAATTTATGTGAAATATTATTTTGTTGAGCTGTTCACTCCCGGATATTTTTGTTAAGATTTTGTGAACATTATGGTCGAGCCATGGGCTGCTTATTGTGTAAAATGATGTATTGTTGATTTTTGTGGCATGTTGAAATATTTGAGCACTCGATTTGCAATTTGTGATATATTGTAATATTTGAGCACTTGATGAGCCATTTGAGCTATGTGAGCACTTGATGTGCAGTTGTTGAAATCATATTTACTTTGGGACTACAGAACGGTATTCCGGGAGATCCCCCTTCCCTGCATATTTACTTTGGGACTACGGAATGATATTCCGGGAGATCCCCCTGCCCTGCATATTTACTTTGGGACTACGGAACGGTATTCTGGGAGATCCCCCTGCCTTGCATATTTACTTTGGGACTACAGAACGGTATTCTGGGAGATCCCCCTACCTTGCATATTTACTTTGGGACTACGGAACGGTATTCCGGGAGATCCTCCTGCCCTGCATATTTACTTTGGAACTACGGAATGATATTTCGGGAGATCCCCCCTGTCTTGCATATTTACTTTTGGGACTACGAGGAGGTACCTCGGCAGTGCCCTTTTGTTGATATTTTTCTATGGATGCACTTGCTTTTGGTTATTTTATTTTTCCGTGATATGTAAATTCTTGTGTTCTTCCGTGATGTATTATTTGATTTTATTATGTGTTTTGTATTCCTTGTTGTATTGTGTTGGCTTTGGTTCTTTGTACAAGACTTTGCAGATTTGTGTTTATGGTTTTTACTGGTTTTCGAGAATTGAGTTGTTTCGAATAGAAGAAATTGCTATTCTGTTTTAATTTAATAAATTTTACATCCGAATTAGTAGTGATCGGATGCTTCATTTTAATTGAAATGTCATTTTCTTCACCCATATGATTTCTAAAATAAATTCATTCCTTTGTTGATTTCTTACTTGATTTAAATATTTTAACCTTACTTTAGTGAAAATAAATTGATCCTGCGGATCGTATATACATTAATATTTTGACACGTGAGTTGTCCGTGTGATGGTGATAGAAATATGGGCACGAGGTGCTGTGGAAAATTATGAAAGTGGGCTGAGACCCGTAATTTTTATGATTGTGAAATAAGGTGTCACATGGTGACTTTTAATTGAAAATATATTTATTGAAAAGTATTATATCCTGAAGATTATTATTTGAAAAACATATAACGAAAGAATTTATATTTGAAGGACTTGATTAATTGGTTGTACTTGTGTTCCTTATTCATCTGAGCAATAATTATGATGTTCTTGTTGCATTGTTGTTATATCACTAGTTGATTTTGTTGTTATCATTGCTAGTTATTTTCGAGTATTATTTTGTATACTATATTGCACAGGTTATTAGACTAGTGAGTGTCTTGACTGTACCTCGTCTCTACTCCACTGAGGTTTATCTTGATACTTACTGGGTACCGACCGTGGTGTACTCATACTACACTTCTGTACATTTTTGTGCAGAGCCAGGTATTGGAGGTATCGGACCCGGACAGAGTTAGAGTGTGATCGAAAGGATTCAAGGTAGAGCTGCTTGGTCGTCGCAGTCCCGTGGAGTCTGTTCATTTCATTATACTGTTAATTTTTAATCAAACAGTATTTTATATTTGATCCTCGTGAGCATTCCATGTATTCAGTTAGAGTTCGTGACTTAGTACTACCAGTCTTGGGAGGTTGTATATTCTTATTTGTTCCGCTGTTAGTTTTGATTACTTATTTAATTCAAAAAAATGGCTTCAAAAATATAATTGAAATTGGCTTACCTAGTATCAGAGACTAGGTGCCATCACAACGCCTGTGGCGGGATTTTGGGTCATGACATCTTTTGTGCACCCCACACTTAGTTCTCACCATCTAACTCGCTTTTGCACACTTCCAATGGCTTTGCCTCCTATGCTTATAATCCTGTAAAAAAAAAAAACACTACAGCAATAATAAGATAAAAAATAAAAATAAAAGAAAGCAGTAAAGATGGATTGCCTCCCAACAAGCGCCTGATTTAACGTCGCGACACGACACAGAATCTCATCCAGTCATTGGTAAGTAACACCTTTGACTTCTGACGATCAAAGTCACCTCCATAATAGTGCTTTACTCTTTGACCGTTCACTATGAACGTCCTCTCGCCACCTAAGAGGCGCAGCTCAATTGCACCATGTGGAGTGGCTCTCACTACCTCAAACGGGCCCGACCATCTCGATTTGAGCTTCCCCGGAATGAGTATTAACCTCGAATTGAACAAGAGAACCAATTGGCCCGGTTCGAACTCGCGATGGTGGATATGCTTATCATGCCAGCGATTGGTCTTTTCTTTATACAACTTGGCATTCTCATATGCATGCGAGCGAAACTCATCAAGCTCGTTCAATTACATTACCCGCTTTCTACCCACTAATTTTTCATCAAAGTTCAGCTTCTTTATCGCCCAATAGGCCTTGTGCTCAAGTTCCATCGGTAAATGGCATGCCTTCCCATAAACTAGCTTGTAAGGGGAGAATCCGATTGGAGTTTTGTAGGCAATCCGGTATGCCCATAGAGCATCATCAAGCTTTGCAGCCCAATCTTTCCTACTTGCACTAACCGTCTTCTCCAGGATCTGCTTTATGTTTGACCCCATATTGCGCTAAGACATTGTCCAAGAGCTTGTTACAGAAATGGGTGCCCCCATCACTAATTATCACTCTCAGAGTGCCGAACCTTGTAAAGATATGCTTTTTCACAAAGTTGACCACAACCTTGGCATCATTGGTAGGAAGAGCAATGGCCTCCACCCACTTCGACACATAGTCAACGGCCACCAAAATGTACTTACACCCACTGGACAAGGGAAACGGACCCATAAAATCAATTCCCCACACATCAAAAATGTCAACCTCCATAATACCGTGCAATGGCATCTCATGCCTTTTCATGATTGTTCCTATTCTCTGGCACCTATCACACCTCCTCACAAACTCATGTGCATCTTTAAACACCCTAGGCCAATAAAAACCTGATTGCAACACCTTAGCTGCCGTTTTGTCACCCGCATAATAACCACCATAAGGCGACGCATGACAGTCATGTAAGATAACATTTATTTCAAATTCAGGCACACATCTTCTCATTAACTGATCGGTACAAGATTTGAACAGAAATGGCTCATCCCACACATATGACCTCACATCTCGCTAGAACTTCTTTTTAGCATAAGTTTCAAGATCAGGCGGCATCTCTCCACTTGCCAGATAGTTCACAAATTCTGCATGCCATCGCACCTCCCCAGCAGTAATGGCCAACAATTGCTCATCCGGGAATGTTTCCTTGATGACATCTCCCTCAGCTACATGATTCCTAGTTTCTCACCTGGATAAGTGATCAGCCACTTGATTCTCTGTTCCTTTACGGTCTCGGATCTTCAAATCAAATTCCTGCAAGAGTAAAACCCAACAGATTAGCCTTAGTTTAGCATCTTTCTTTTCGAACAAATACTTGATGGCTGCATGGTCTGTGTAGACGATGACTTTGGTGCCAACCAAATAGGCCCAAAATTTATCGAACACCCACACTACAGCAAGAAACTCCTTTTCTATCACAATATAATTTATTTGAGCAGGAATAAAAGTCTTTCTTGCGTAGTAAATGGAGTGAAAAATTTTGCTCCTCCTCTGGCCCAACACGGCCCCAATTGCACCATCACTAGCGTCACACATCAGCTCAAATGTCTCTTTCCAGTCAGGAGCCACAATGATTGGTGCACTCACTAATTTCTTTTTCTGCTCCTCGAATGCTTTCAGACAAGCATCGTCAAAATTGAACAGCACATCCTTCTATAACAACCTGCACAAAGGAGAAGAAAATTTTGAGAAATCCTTTATAAATCGGCGATAAAAACCTGCATGTCCCAGAAAACTCCTAACTCCTTTCACTGAAATCGGTGGTGGCAACTTTTCAATTGCTTCCACCTTAGCTTTGTCAACTTCCAGTCCATCTTTGGACACCTTGTGCCCCAGCACTATACCTTCACGTATCATAAAATGATACTTTTCCCAATTCAGTACCAGATTAGTCTCCTCACACCTGGAAAGCACTTTAGCAAGATTGGTCAAGCATTCATCAAAAGAAGGACCAAACACAGAAAAATCATCCATAAAAACCTCCACAAACCGTTCCACCATATTGGTGAAAATAGCCATCATACACCTTTGAAAAGTCGCAGGTGCATTACACAACCCGAATGGCATTCTCTTAAATGCATAAGTGCCATAAGGGCATGTAAAAGTGGTCTTTTCTTGATTATCCGAGGCAATAACAATCTGATTATACCCCGAATAGCCATCAAGGAAATAATAGTATTCCTGTCTGGTTAACCTATCAAGCATTTGATCAATGAAGGGGAGGGGGAAGTGATCTTTTCATGTAGCATTATTCAACTTCCTATAATCTATGCATATTCGCCAACCAGTCACAGTCCTAGTTGGAATTAATTCATTTTGTTCATTCACTACAACAGTCATACCCCCCTTTTTAGGTACACATTGAACAGGGCTAACCCACTTACTATCAGAGATGGGAAATACAATACCTGGGTCGAGCTACTTAATCATTTATTTTCTTACCACCTCTTTCATGATTGGATTAAGGCGGCGTTGATGTTCCATGCTAGGCTTGTGTCCCTCATCCATGAGTATTTTATGCATGCAGAATGCAGGGATAATACCCTTTATTTCAGACATTGTCCAACCAATGGCATGTTTGTGCTCCCTCAGCACCCTTAAGAGCTTTTCTTCCTGCAATTTTGACAAATGAGAAGAAACAATCACAGGTAAAGTGTTAGAACTACCCAAATATGCATAATGAAGATGAGATGGTAAGGGTTTAAGTTCCAGTTTTGGAGCCTCCTCAACTGAGGGTCTAGGGGGCAGGCCGATTGGCCTATCCAGAGGCTCAAACTGGGATCTTTCTCTTATGTATTCACAAGATGCATCCAAAATTTGCAACATTTCCTCAACCTCTTTTTCCAGTTCTAAGTGATTGAACAACATCAATTCCTTTTCTAGTGCATCTTCTTTAAATGCACTTGGCTTTACGGCTAGTTCATTTATCTTCACCACAAAAATCATGGCCAGGTCCTCGTAATGACGTGGCAACTGAATGGCTCGATATACATTGAAGACCACTTCTTCATTGTCCACCCTCAGGATCATCTTACCTTCTCAGACTTTGATAATGGTATCTCCAGTGGACAAAAGAGGTCATCCCAAGATGATAGGAACTAACTCCTCAGCCTCGTAGTCCAGGATCATAAAATCTGCAGGGAAAATAAACTTCGCAATCTGCAGCAAGACGTCCTCAATTACCCCCTCAGGATAAACATTAGATCTGTCAGCTAACTGTAGCAGCACCGTGGTGGGTCTCAGAGCTCCTAATCCCAATTGTTTGAACATTGACAATGATATCAGATTGATACTTGCTCCCAAATCACACAAGGCTCTACCTACATCAATTTCACAAATCCTCACGGGGATGGTAAAAGTACCCGGATCCTTAAGCTTTTGTGGAAGCTTATGTTGAATCCTGGAAGTGCACTCCTCAGTAAGTGCGCCGGTCTCAAATTCAGTTAACCTTCTCTTATTTGCCACTATATCCTTAATATATTTTGCATATTTTGGGACCTCACGGAGCATGTCCACCAAAGAGATGTTCAAGTGTATCTGCTTCAGCATATCTAAAAATTTTTGAAATATGTGGTCATCATTCTTCTTTCTCAGTCTTTGAGGAAAAGGAGGTAGCACCCTCTCTGATATTTGCTCAGACTCTATTTTGGCACTCTTTCTTCTTCGAGACCACACTGCTCCTTTTTCTTCTTAGGCATTTCTACTAAATCTCTCCCATTTCTCAACGTCACTACATTGACTTGAGGATTTTTCTCTGTATCACTTGGGAGAGCTCCAACAGGTCTAATATTCTGATTGTTAGCCATTTGCCCAAACTATCTCTCTAGATTTTTAAGCTCTGTGATCAATTGTTGATTCTCAGCCATAACTTTCTGATTGTCTAACAAGAGCTTTTTCATCATGTCAGTCAAACTTTCTTCTGATTGCTGTGGAGGTTGAGGTGGATGATTATAATTCACTTGAGTCCTGATGTTATGATTTCTACCTTAAGAGAAGTTAGGATGATTCCTCCAGTTCGGATTGTATGTGTTACCATATTGAGCATTTTGATTCATCGGCCCTCTAGCTTGTTACCCCACGCAGTAGATGGATTCAGGATTCACGGGCCATATGTCACTTGTGTGACCTTCACCACATAACTCGCAGCAAGTACACATCTGTTGTACATGCTGCATCTGTTGTTCTTGGTGCATTGTCATCTTATTCATCTGATTTGCTAATCTCTCTATATCTGCCCTGATGGCTGAGAAATCATCATGCTCGATCACACATGCTGCCTTTTGTTTAAGTGCTCTTCGTGGTTCCCCATATCCTCGTCAATTATTATTAGTAGCAGTGAAATTGTTTAGCATGATCTGGATCTCACTATACGGTCTTGCTATGCAACTACCCCCACATGCTGAGTCAAGATTCATCTTTGATGCCTCATCCAACCCATCAACGAAAGTGTGACTCAACACCTCATCAGTCTGACAATGATGTGGGTAGTCTCTGAGTAGCTTCTTGTATCTTTCCCAAGCTTAACGAAGAGTCTCGCCATCTCATTGTTGAAACCAAAGAATCTGGCTCCTCAGCGACTTTGTCTTCTTAGTGGGAAAAAAACTTTATTAAGAATTTCCTTGCTAAATCATTCCCATTGTGGATTGAGTTCGCGGGCTACTTTTACAACCATTCCCTAGCTTCCCCTAGCAGTGAAAAGGGAAACAGTGTTAGCCTGACATAGTCCATGGAAATGTTCAGATAATTGTACGTGTCTGTAATTTCCAGGAAGTTCTGAATGTGCCTCTGCGGGTCTTCAAGAGATAAACCCACATATTGCCCTATGGACTGAATCAGCTGTACCATGTACTGTTTGAGTTCAAAGTGACCCGTGATCTCAGGCTTCACAATTGTCTGAGTCATATTAGCAAGATTGGGCCTTGCAGCTTCTATCATCGGACGCCTTTCATTACCTGCCATCTCTATTGGTTGTGGTTGAACTATGATGTTCAACTCTCTTTCAATTCTAGTTCTAGCTTCAACTTCCCTCCTCACTCTATGAAGTGTTCGTTCAATCTCAGGATCAAGAGGAAGGATATTGTTTGCGCTTCTATTCCTCCGCATTCAAGAGAAGAGCCTGCGTTATCACAAATAAAGCAAACTAAAAATTTTAACTTGAACAAATAACGAATAAAAGCTTAACTTAGATAAACAATCAATAACTAAGTCCCCGGCAACGGCACCAAAAATAAAGTGACTCGAAAGTTGGATGTCGAACCCACAAAGACTTAGACCAATTGTCAACTAAGCAAACTAAAATTAATTAATTGTCCAAGATATTTAGGAGTGATATTTTTCTATTAATCTACTATTGCGAAAATTAAATAAGTAACAACTAATTTATCAAGAATGCAAATGTGTATGATGAGATTTTAATTCAGAGGAGGTGAAAATTCCAGTGTTGTGGTTGGTTTATCAATCCTATTAAGTTCAATAATCACACTCGTTAATCCAGATTATCTATGTTTGCTAATTAACTGGATCGTTTATATGAATAGCATGTTCACACAATACTACTCGCCTGCCCATAATATATCAATCCTATATTCCTATGGTATTGAGTCTATCATGAACGAATATAATACGGTATTCAATTAAGCAAGACTGTTAGGTATATTCCTATCCTAACCGTGAAATCGTCCCCCGAGCCACGGTTTCAGAAACAAGCTCTCTCTAATTCTACTTTAATCTAAGCACAGCTTTCCCCAAGCATAGCATAGATAGTAGGGTGAATTGGTAGCTACAACAATTCACAAGTTAAAACTAGAATTAAAGAAACAACCACAAGATGATAATCCGAATTAACGAAGATGTAATTAATAAACGGTAATAATCATGTCAACAACAACCCTAGAACTAGAGTGCTTAGCCACTCATGTTCGTATTAACATTTTTTCAAGTATTTTGCATAAACAAATTACAAAGAAAAGATAAAGGAATGAAGAACTCGATGATTTTCTCTTCCAAAAGTTGTTCCACGTGATGTTTTTGCCTCCGGTCGCAAAAACTCCTCTAAAAATGGTGTTTAATGACTATTTATATGTGTAGGGAAAAAGTCTAGATGAAATAACCGAGTCCAAAACCAAAAAGGAGACAAAATAGGCTTTAAAAACTGGAACACCCTCGCGGCGCGAGGCAAAACTTGAGCTTCATCTCGCTATAGCCCGTGCGACTCAAGCTCTATCGCTCGCTTTAATCCTTGCCACGCCAGCTCTAACGCGAGCAAGGTAGCTCGCTACGCCTGCTACTGCTTCGATTCAATTTTGTTGCTTAACATTTCCAATTCACGTTTTTGTTTCTTTTTTCAATTGTTCTTTTTGTCTGCTTTTGATTTGTCTCTTTTGTCTTCCTTTGTAATGTTAAACTTTAATCCTTATATATCCACTAATTAAATAATCATAACTCCATTCTTTTAGTGTATAAAATACACATAAAATCTCTACTTTGCTCCCAATTTCGTCTTTAACGTACCTACACATAAAATAAACTCAATTAAGCACAAATATAGTATAGTTTTGCATTAAAGCCCCAAAATGTAAGGTAAGTAATAATGCACTAAAAATATGGAATCATAGCCAACTATCAGAAATCACTCGGATAAATAGTCATTCGCGAAAGGGGATATCCTATAATGAAAATAGATCAATATATAATCTGTAACAAGAAACTGTTTGATTCTTAATGGTAAAATACTTGCACGATAGTTATATCAAATACGAATTGTCTTTATACGATTTCATTTGTGTGCGTGCGCGCAACGAATTAAAAGGAACCGAACATGATCTTGTTTTTCATTATCAGTTTCATGTGATTTTTCCTAGACAAAGTGAATTTCAAATGGCTCAAACATGCATCACTTTTGATGTTCCCCATGACGTGAGTATCAACTGGCTCAAATAATGACGCCAAATCTTCAAGGGGTGAACAATAGCTGCTAACTCAAGATCATGGATAGGATAGTTCTTCTCATGGGTTTTCAACTAGCGCGAGGCATAGGCAATCACCCTACCCTCCTGCATCAAAACACAACCAATGCCTATCCTCGAGGCATCACAATACACGGTGTAAGAACCTGAAGCGGATGGCAAAACTAACACTGGAGCTATGGTCAAAGCAGTCTTGAGCTTCTGAAAGCTCTCCTCACATTCATCCAACCACCTGAATGGAGCACCCTTTTGGGTCAATTTGGTCAAGGGCGATGCAATAGATGAAAATCCCTCCACAAAGCGACGGTAGTAACCTGCCAAGCCAAGAAAGCTCCTAATCTCCGTGGCTGAGGACGGTCTGGGCCAACTCTGCACTGCCTCTATCTTCTTTGGATCCACCTGAATACCCTCACTGGACACCACGTGCCCCAAGAATGCTACTGAACTGAGCCAAAACTCATATTTAGAGAACTTTGCATAAAGCTTCTCCTCCCTCAATCTCTGCAATACAACCCTCAAATGCGGAGCGTGCTCTTCCTAGCTACGGGAGTACACCAGGATGTCGTCAATGAATACAATGATGAATGAGTCCAAATAGGGCTAGAATACATTGTTCATCAGATGCATGAACGTTGTTGGGGCATTGGTCAGCCCAAAAGACATTACCAAGAACTCATAATGGCCATATCGGGTCCTGAAAGCTGCTTTAAGAATATCTGAATCGCGAATCTTCAGCTGGTGATAACTGGACCTCAAATCGATCTTGGAGAACACCCTCGCTCCCTGAAGCTGGTCGAATAAATCATCAACACGAGGCAAAGGATACTTGTTCTTGACTGTGACCTTGTTTAACTGCTTGTAATCAATACACATTCTCATGGAACCATCCTTCTTCTTCATAAATAGAACGGGTGCACCCCAAGGTGACACACTAGGCCGAATAAACCCCTTATCGAGGAGTTCTTGAAGCTGTTCTTTCAATTCCTTCAACTCCGCCGGTGCCATACGATACGGTGGAATAGAAATGGGCTGAGTGCCCGGCACCAAATTAATACCAAATTCAATATCCCTGTCAGGCCGGTAGGTCTGCAGGAAATACATCCAGAAAATCACGTACCACCGAAACATAATCAATGACAGGAGTCTCTGCACTAACATCCCTCACAAAAGCCAAATAAGATAGGAAACCCTTCTCAACCATGTGCTGAGCCTTCAAATATGAAATCACCCTACTTGGTACATAATCTACAGAACCGCTCCACTTAACCCTCGGAATTCCCGGCATAGCCAACATCACCGTCTTGGCGTGACAATCTAGAACAACATGACATGGAGATAACCAATCCATACCCAATATCACATCAAAGTCAACCATACTGAGCAACCATATTAACCTCTACCCCGAGCTGACTGGGCGGATGGTGAGGTAGCTGGTGCTGTAGTCGGAGGCTGACTCCTCTACTGAGATAGACCTCTATGACGACAAGGACACTGCCTCCACATATGCCCAAGCTCCCTACACTCAAAATAACTCCCTGGTGCTGGCGGCGGAAACTGAAGGGAACCCCTAGCACCGGGATGATTGGTATCGGAGCCTAGGTTATATAGGTCTCATGAGTCATGAGCGGGTTTAGTAGAGTCTTGCGGATCGGTATGGAAACGTCTATACTTATCTTCAGGAGGCTGCAAAACCTTTAGGAAACTCCACATTCTTGAATTCTTGTCGTGCGAATCTATTGATTTTATTAACTAAACATCTGTTGTTTCATTCTCTCACAGATGGTGAGGACTCGTACTACCGGTCAAGAGGGCCAGCCACCAGTACAACCAGCCAAGGCCACGAGAGGCCGAGGCTGTGGTAGAGGCCGTGGTAGAGGCAGAGGTGCAGCCGTACATCAGTTGGGACAGTACCTACAGATCCACCGGTTGTCCCAGATCAGGACCGAGTTCTAGTTGTTGATGCACCAACTCAGGCACCACCTGTGCCTATTGTGATTCCAGGACTTCAGGAGGCCCTAGCTCAGATTCTGACAGCGTGTACTGGCCTTGCTCAGGCAGTCTCTATTTCGACGGCCGCAACCACTTCTCAGGCCAGTGGAGGCACTCAGACTCCTATCGCTCGCACACCCGAGCAGGTTATTCAGGGACTTCAGACACCGGAGGCACCACCAGCCCAGCCGGTTGTTATTGCTCAGTATTATGTGGTTCCTGCTATGCCTGAGGATGATCAGCGTAGGTTGGAGAGGTTTGGGAGACTTCATCCACCACCTTTCAGTGGTACAGAGAGAGAGGATGCTCAGGACTTTTTGTACAGGTGTTAGAGGATACTCCGTACTGCTGGTATTTTGGAGACTTGTGGGGTCTTATTCACTACCTTTCAGTTTTCTGGGGCTGCACTCAGATGGTGGGAGACTTACGAGAGGCGTAGGCCTGTTGGCGCAGCACCCCTTACTTGGCAGCAGTTCTCCGTGGTCTTTTTGTAGAAGTTCGTGCCTCGATCCCGCAGAGAGGAGCTGCGTAGACAGCTTGAGCGGCTTCGCCAGGGTGATATGTCTGTGACACAGTATGAGATGCGGTTATCTGAGTTGGCCCGTTATGCTATCTGGTTGGTTCCCACGGACAGAGAGAGGATCATGATATATATTGATGGCCTCACTAATCAGCTACAGTTGCTCATGACCAGGGAGCGGGTTCCGGGTGCTACCTTTGATGAGGTTGTCGACATTGCTCGGCAGATTGAGATGGTTCGTGGTCAGGAGAGGGTTGAGCGGGTGGCCAAGAGGCCTCGTGGTCAGGGTGGATTCAGCGATGCTCCTTTTGGGGGCCAGTTCCAGCACGGTAGAGGTCGTCATTTCAGACAGGCTCAGTCAGCTCGACCATTTCATCGGGGTGCATCATCTTTCACGACCCAAAACTAACCCCCGTCGTGATGGCGCCTATCGTGATGGCACCTATCGGCACTCGACACTCGCACTCAGTAGGTACCTGCGCTCACTAGGGGTGTGTACAGACTCCGGAGGGGCTCCTTCAGCCCAAGCGCTATAATCTGCACGGACTAGAGAGTTTTGAGTGATAAAATAGGGCTATTTATATGACTTAGGAGTTTAGATACATTGTATTTATAGAACAAAAAGTTGATTATGATCAACGGCAATGAGTTCGATTATAGGGAAGTACGTGAAGCCAAAGTATATTCAACAAATTTTACCTGAAATCCCTGCCTTTGTAGGAAACCAAACTTGTAACAATTTAGGAAACTTTCTTCTAACGGTAGAAATGTTCGTTGTAAAATAATTTTAAAAAAGGAACTGTTAATATATGGAAACATGGGAGTTAAATAATAAAAACAATGTACACTCTTTATTCATTTAGCATAAAGTAATCTTTCAAAGAAACAAAAGAGTTAAAAGAATTTCCAAATTAATATATTTTTATCAATCTTACCATGAAATATATGTTATTTTTGTGTATTCTTGAGTTTTTTTAATTTTATAGAATTTAATGTTTATATTTCATTTTAAAACGTAACAGAAATTGTTAATATGTAGAAATTGTTCGTAGTAAATAAAAACAAGTGTTAATATGTGGGAACTTAGCAGATTTTTTCTTTAAGAAATAAATATTTATTAAACAAGCAAGTCAAAACAGAGTTACGTTATGGAAAATCCTTGTTCTTTAAATGAGAAGCATCAAAATAAAAATTAAAAGCTAAACATGTGTGTTGACCCAAAATGTCATCTTTAAATTTAATAATTAATTCATTGTTCTAAGACCTCAAAAAGCACTATTTATTAGTCCTCGACTTACGTGCGTAGTCCGTATAATTTTCCAGAAAGTTTTTGTGTGAAAAAATGGATTAAAATGTGAAATAGAGCTTTAAAACTCAACTGAGTTGACTTTGGTCAACATTTTGAGCAAACGGACTCGGGTCAGTATTTTGACAGTTCTGGTAGGTCCGTATCGTAATTTGGGATGTGGGCATATGCCTGGAATCGAATTCCGAGGTCCCTAGCCCGAGATATGAAATTTTGATAAAAAAAATTAAAAGTTTGAAAGCTCAATGATTTTTAAGAATTTACTGATGTTGGATTTATTGACACCGGGTCCGTATTTTGATTTCGGAACCCGATATAGGTCCACTATAATATTTATGACTTGTCTGTCGAATTTGGTGAGAAACGGAGTTGATTTGACGTGATTCGGACGTCCGGTTGTGAAAATATAAGTTTTAAAGTTTTCTTGAAAATTTCATTCGATTTGTTGTTCAATTCGTAGTTCTAGGTTTGTTTTGGTGATTTGATCATGCGAGCAAGTTCGTATGATGTTTTAGGACTTGGGTGCATATTTGGTTTGGAGTCCCGAGGGCTCGGGTGAGTTTCGGATGCTCAACGGGCCATTTTGGACTTAAGGAAGATGACAAATTTCTGGTGTTTTGTTGCAGAATTTTTACTCATCGCGATCGCGTGAGGTCGTTCGCGATTGCGTAAGGCAATCTGAGAGGCCAGCCAAAATTGTTCTTCGCATTCGCGGATTTGAGGATGCGATCGCGTAGGGGTGTGAAGTGGTACTTCGCGAATGCATAGCCAAGGTCGCGTTCGCGTAGAGTTAAAGAGGCTAAGGCTGAGCCACGCGCTTTACTCATCGCGATCGCGTAAGTCTGTGAGTCAAAGCATCGCGTTCGTGTGGTGTTTTACGTGTTCGCGTAGAGCAAAAAGTTGGGCAGCCAAAAATGTGCTTCGCGATCGCGAAGCATTGTACGCAATCGCATAAGGTAAAAATCCAAGAAACAGAACTTAAGTTCTAGAAAATGGGATTCGTCCCATTTTCATCCATTTTTCATTTTTGAGCTCGGATAAGGCGATTCTCGGGCGATTTTTACGGGAAAACATTGTGGTAAGTGTTCCTCATCCTATATTGTTTATATTTCATGATTCCATACTCATTTACATCATGAATCCGTGAATTTATGGAAGAAAAATCAGATTTTTTATAAAATCTTCCAAAAACGAAAATTTAAGATTTAAAGGACAATTTGACATCGGAATCGGATAATTTTTATATGGTTGAACTCGTAGCGGAATGGCTGTTCGGATTTCGTAAGTTTTTCCTAGATTTGAGACGTGGGCCCCACTGTCAATTTTTAAAGTGAATTTCGGATTTTTATCCGGAAAATTAGTAAATTCATATGGAATTAATTTCTATGATTTGTATTGAGTATATCGAATTGTTTGTGAATAGATTTGACGCTTTTGGAGACAAATTCAAAAGAAAAAGCTGTGATTGAGTAATTGATTGAAATTGCAAAGCGAGGTAAGTGTCGTGGTTAACCTTTACTTGAGGGAATAGAACCCTTGAATTATTTGTTATGAGAAATGCATGTGAACGGCGTATAGGCGATATGACGAGTGTCTATATGTCGTCAAATTAATTGTTTGCATAATTATTTGAAAAATCATAAATTATTCTAAGACGCAAATTAATTGTTATAATAATTGTTTCTCTCCTATTCTTTGTCAAATATTAATTCTTGAATTCCTGCAATAATTGTTACATGCTATTTGATTTATGTGTCTTAATTGTTATTTGACATTTAGCATACTAAATATTAAACTGCCTATTTTCTCCACTATTTTCACAATTAATAGCTAATTGCCATTGTTTGTTCAAAAATAAATTATAATTATTGTGTGCCTTGATGCTTATCGTTTCTCATTGGACGTGGTATTTATTGGAGTAATTTTTATTACATTTATGAATTGTTTAAAGTTATATTGGGGGAACGGGTTGCACGCCGCAACGTAAATGAAAGTATATATATATATATATATATATATATATATATATATATATATATATATATATATATATATATATATATATATATATATATATATATATATATATATATATATACTGGGGGATCGGATTGCACGCCGCAACATACTTATTTAAAAGTATATATTGGGGGATCGGATTGCACGCCGCAACAGACTTATTTAAAAGTCTATATTGGGGGATCAGATTGTTAAAAGTCTATATTGGGGGATCGGATTGCACGCCGCAACAGACTTATTTAAAAGTCTATATTGGGGGAACGGATTGCACGCCGCAACAGATTTATTTAAAAGTGTACATATACTTGATTAAAATAAATATATGGGAGGATTGAAAATGAATATAATGTGTGAGCTGGTTGCACGCTGCAACGGAAATTGATTGAAATAATAATTGGTTATGACTGTTGAGTTGGCTTCAACTATTAAAAATGAGTTACCTGATTTATTTCTATTACTGTTGTTGTTACTACTATTGCGTACATGTTAATGTGAGTGACCTGCCTTAGCCTCGTCACTACTTCGTCGAGGTTAGGCTCAGGACTTACCAGTACATGGGGTCGGTTGTACCGATACTACACTCTACACTTCTTGTGCAGATTTCGGAGTTTGTCCCAGCGACGTACCATAGACTTGGTCGGATTTCAGCTACCAGAGGAGACTTGAGATATAACTGCACGGTGTCCGCAATTCTGAAGTCCCCGTCTACTTTACTTTAGCTGTGTGTTTGTTTCTAGACAGCTTTATTTTATTCAGACCTTTATTTGTATTATTCTAGAAGTTCGTGCACTTGTGACACCAAATTCTGGGATGGTATTTGTCACGACCCAAAACTAACCCCTGTCGTGATGGCGCCTATCGTGGAACTAGGTAAGCCGACTCATTTCCAAAACAAACCAATGTTTTCATTTTAAAGATAATTCCGAGGTTATTTAACATAAAACCTCCATTTAAAGAGTTCAAATCAAAAGAAAAACAGAAGTGCGGAAAAGAAAAGCCCGACATCGGGGTGTCACTAGTCATGAGCATATACTATAATCTGTCTAACAATATCAAGGCTAACTCAGCCCGAAAAATAGCTAAGTCCAACTAGAGGAAGATAAGAGGGAGAAAAGCAGGGGCTGCGATCGCCAAACAACTACCTTGCTATCTCCAAGAAAATCTGCAACCAGAACACTCAATAACCGCTACCGTGTCCAGCTACACCTGGATCTGCACACAAGGTGCATGGAGTAACGTGAGTACGCCAACTCAGTAAGTAACTACAATAAATAAAGACTGAGCAGTAGTGACGAGCAATAAAGCATATAACGTTCATATTAGTAAATCTCAGTAATATACCACATGCTTTTAAAATCAGAATTTGAATCAAACATCTCTTTTAAACCCAGTTCCAGTAAAAATCATTTTAAAGACATTTTTCCAACAATTTTTCAAACAAAGGCTCAATGCAAAGGAGAGCAAAAATAATAAAATCATAAACATCCCCTCGGGCAAAACATCACTCATCTACAGCCCCTCGGGCAAACCTCACAGTCACTCGTGCCACTTGGGCATACCTCACAATCACTCTTGCCACTCGGGCATATACCTCACAATCACTCTTTCCACTCGGGCATACCTCACAATCACTCATGCCTCCCAGTCACTCAGCACTCGGCACTCGGCACTCGCACTCAATAGGTACCTGCGCTCATTGAGGGTGTGTACAGACTCCGGAGGGGCTCTTTCAGCCCAAGCGCTATAATCTGCACGGACAACTCACGTGCGATAATAATAAAGTATGCTGCAGGCGGGAAGCCCTTCCACACTCATACTTACAGATCAAGCCCTCGGCCTCACTCAATCATAAAGTATGCTGCAGGCGGGCAGCCCCGATCTACACTCATCCTCACAAATCAGGCCACTCGGGCATTTCAGTAAAACAGGGCATTCGGCCCAAAATATTTATATGCATCAAAATAGAGTCATAAACTGAGTTATGCGGTAAACAAGTATAAACATGACTGAGTATAGATTTTCAATCGAAAATAATAGGAGGATGGTAAGAAACAACCCCTAAGGGTCCAAACAGCATTGGCGCAAGGCCCAAACATGGCATTCAGCCCAATTTACAGAAAATCTTTCTAAAACATATAAGTATCAATGGTTTCAACAAAGTATGCAACTTTACAGTTGCTACGGGGCCGACCAAGTCACAAATCCCCAACAGTGCACGCCCACACGCCCGTCACCTAGCATGTGCGTCACTAAAAATAGTAGAATGATACAAAATTCGGGGTTTCATACCCTCAGGACTAGATTTACAATCGTTACTTACCTCAAAACGTGAAACTTTTTACTCTGCTATGCCTTTGCCTCGCAAATCGGCCTCCGAATGCATCGAATCTAGTCACAAATAATTCGTTTCAGTCAATAAAATTCATTGGAATTAATTCCACAAGATAATAATGATTTTTCCATAAAAATCCGAAATTTAGCTCAAAAATCACCCGTGGGGCCCACGTCTCGGAACCCAACAAAAGTTATAAAATCCGAAAGCCCATTCAACCATGAGTTTACCCATACCAATTTTACCAAAATCCGACCTCAACTCGACCCTCAAATCTACAAATCTTATTCCTAAATTTCTAAGTTCCAATCTCCGATTTACTCCTCAAAATCATGTAATCTAGTCGGATTATTCGATGATAATTCAATATTATGGAGTAGAAATGATCACAAGGGACTTACCTCAACTTTTCCTTAAAAATATATCAAAAATTGCCTTCCTCAAGCTCCAATTTGTCAAAAATGGCAAATGGGACGAAGTCCCTGTTTTTATAATTCTGCCTAGACATCCTCGGTTCTACCTCGATCTTGGCCTTCGATCTTGGCCTTCAATCTTAGCCTTCGATCGAGGTCCTCGATCCTGGTCCTCGGTTATGCCTTCGATCGTGGCCCTCGACTCTGGGCTCGATCATGCCTTCGATCGTGGCCCTCGACTCTGGACTCGATCATGCCTTCGATCGTGGCCCTCGGCTCTGGGCTCGATCATGCCTTCGATCGTGGCCCTCAACCCTGAGCTCGATCTAGGCTTCGGTCGTGGCCCTCGACCCTAAGCTCGATCTGGGCTCACATCTGGGCTCGATTTCTGGGTAGAAGCAATTTCCAACAGAAGGAAATTGCAGCAGTTGTTCTAGTTCAATTTTTGATCCGTTAACCATCCGAAACTCACCCGAGGCCCTCGGGACCTCAACCACATATACCAACAAGTCCTAAAACATCATACGAACTTAGTCGAATCCTCAAATCACCTCAAACAATGCTAAAACCATGAATTACCCCCCAATTCAAGCGTAACGAACTTCGAAATTTCTAATTTCTACAAACAACTCTGGAATCCATCAAATCACGTCCGATTGACCTCAAATTTTGCACACAAGTCCTAAATTACATAATAGAGGTATTCCAATTTTCAGAATCGAATTCCGACCTCGATATCAAAAAGTCAACCCCCCGGTCAAACTTCTAAAAAATAAAACTTTCGGCATTTCAAGCCTAATTCCTCTACGGACTTTCAAATAATATTCTGGACACGCTCCTAAGCCCAAAATCACCATACGGAGCTATTGGAATCATCGAAATTCAAATCCGAGGTCGTTTACACATAGGTCAATATCCGGTCCACTTTTCTAACTCAAATTTTTTTTTTCAATTATGAGACTAAGTGTCTCATTTCACTCCGGGTTCCTTCCGGACTCGAACCCACTAACCCGATATAACATAATATAGCTGAATAATACCAAAAAGAAGTAGGAATGGGGAAAATGGGGTTATAACTCTCGAAACGACCAGCCGGGTCATTACATCCTCCCCCTCTTAAACATTCGTTCGTCCTCGAACGGGTCTAGAAACATATCTCGAGTCTCAAATAGGCATGGATATCTGCTCCCCATCTCCCGCTCGGTCTCCCAGGTGGCCTCCTCCGCAGGCTGACCCCTCCATTGCACTTTTACTGAAGCTATATCCTTTGACCTCAACCTTCGAACCTGCCGATCCAAAATAGCCACCGGCTCCACATCATAAGTCATATCACCCTCCAACTGAACGGTGTTGAAATCAAAAACATGGGACGGATCTCCAATATACTTCCGGAGCATGGAAACATAAAACACTGGATGCACACTCGACAAGCTAGGTGGCAAGGCAAGCTTATAAGCCACCTCCCCTATTCTCTGAAGCACCTCAAAAGGCCCAATGAACCGGGGGCTAAACTTGCCCCTCTTCCCAAATCTCATAACACCCTTCATGGGTGATACCTTCAGCAAAACCTTCTCCCCAACCATAAAAGACACATCACGGACCTTCCTATCCACGTAGCTCTTCTGCCTGGACTGCGCCGTGCGCAGCCGCTCCTGAATCACTTTCACCTTATCTAATGCATCCTGGACTAAGTCTGTAACTAAGAGCCTAGCCTCACCCGGCTCAAACCATCCAACCGGAGATCTACACCTCCTCCCATATAAAGCCTCATACGGAGCCATCTGAATACTTGACTGATAACTGTTGTTATATGCAAACTCCACGAGTGGCAGAAACTGGTCCCATGAACCCCCAAATTCAATGACACAAGCACGCAACATGTCCTCCAATATATGAATAGTGCGCTCGGACTGCCCGTCCATCTGAGGGTGAAAAGCTGTGCTCAACTCAACCTGAGTACCCAACTCTCCCTGCACGGCCCTCCAAAACTGCGATGTGAACTGAGTACCCCTATCTGAAATGATGGAAACTGGGACACCATGCAGGCGAACGATCTCTCGGATGTAAATCTCAGCCAACCGTTCTGAAGAGTAAGTAGTACCAACTGGAATGAAGTGCGCGGACTTGGTCAGCCGATCCACAATAACCCAAATAGTGTCGAACTTCCTCGAAGTTCGTGGAAGCCCAACTACAAAGTCCATAGTGATCCGCTCCCACTTCCACTCTGGGATCTCTAAACTCTGAAGCAAGCCACCCGATCTCTGATGCTCATACTTAACCTACTGACAGTTTAGACACCGAGCCACAAACCCAACTCTATCCTTCTTCATCTGCCTCCACCAATAGTGCTGCCTCAAATCCTGGTACATCTTCGCGGCACCCGGATGGATGGAATACCGCGAGCTGTGGGCCTCCTCAAGAATCAGCTCTCGAAGCCCATCTACATTAGGCACACATATCCGGCCCTGCATTCTCAGCACACCGTCATCACCAATAGTCACATCCTTAGCATCACCCCTCCGAACCCTGTCCTGAAGAACGAGCAAGTGAGGGTCATCATACTGACGCTCCCTGATACGGTCATAAAGAGAAGACCTAGAGACCACATAAGCCAATACCCGACTAGGCTCCGAAATATCCAATTTGAGAAGCTGGCCTGCTAAGGTATGAACATCTAATGCCAAAGGTCTCTCTACTGCTGGAAGATATACTCTACTCCCCAAACTCTCTGCCCGGCGACTCAAAGCATCAGCCACCATATTGGCCTTCCCCGGATGGTACAAAATAGTGATATCATAGTCCATAAGAAGCTCCAACCATCTCCGCTGATGCAAATTAAGATCCTTCTGCTTTAACAGATACTGCAGACTCTGATGATCAGTATAGATCTCATAATGAACCCCATACAAATAATGACACCAAATCTTCAAGGCGTGAACAATAGCTGCTAACTCAAGATCATGGATAGGATAGTTCTTCTCATGGGTCTTCAACTGGCATGAGGCATAGGCAATCACCCTACCCTCCTGCACCAAAACACAATCAATGCCGATCCTCGAGGCATCAAAATACACGGTGTAAGAACCTGAAGCTGATGGCAAAACTAACACTGGAGCTATGGTCAAACCAGTCTTGAGCTTCTGAAAGCTCTCCTCACATTCATCCAACAACCTGAATGGAGCACCCTTTTGGTTCAATTTGGTCAAGGGCGATGCAATAGATGAAAATCCCTCCACAAAGCGACGGTAGTAACCTGCCAAGCCGAGAAAGATCCTAATCTCCGTGGCTGAGGACGGTCTGGGCCAACTCTGCACTGCCTCTATCTTCTTTGGATCCACCTGAATACCCTCACTGGACACCACGTGCCCCAAGAATGCTACTGAACTGAGCCAAAACTCATATTTAGAGAACTTTGCATAAAGCTTCTCCTCCCTCAATCTCTGCAATACAACCCTCAAATGCTGAGCGTGCTCTTCCTAGCTACGGGAGTACACCAGGATGTCGTCAATGAATACAACGATGAATGAGTCCAAATAGGGATGGAATACACTGTTCATCAGATGCATGAACGTTGTTGAGGCATTGGTCAGCCCAAAAAACAGTACCAAGAACTCATAATGGCCATATCGGGTCCTGAAAGCTGCTTTAAGAATATCTGAATCCTGAATCTTCAGCAGGTGATAACCGGACCTCAAATCGATCTTGGAGAACACCCTCGCTCCCTGAAGCTGGTCGAATAAATCATCAACACGAGGCAAAGGATACTTGTTCTTGACTATGACCTTGTTTAACTGCTTGTAATCAATACACATTCTCATGGAACCATCCTTCTTCTTCACAAATAGAAGGGGTGCACCCCAAGGTGACACACTAGGCCGAATAAACCCCTTATCTAGGAGTTCTTGAAGCTGTTCTTTCAATTCCTTCAACTCCGCCGGTGCTATATGATACGGTGGAATAGAAATGGACTGAGTGCCCAGCACCAAATTAATACCAAAGTCAATATCCCTGTCAGGCCGATAGGTCTGCAGGAAATACATCCAGAAAAT
The DNA here is from genome assembly GCF_000390325.3 of Nicotiana tomentosiformis. Classification (NCBI taxonomy): domain Eukaryota; kingdom Viridiplantae; phylum Streptophyta; class Magnoliopsida; order Solanales; family Solanaceae; genus Nicotiana; species Nicotiana tomentosiformis. The sequence continues at coordinate 122,564,648 of NC_090817.1, read as the reverse complement.
CATGTACCACCGGAACATAATCAATGACAGGAGTCTCTGCACTAACATCCCTCACAAAAGCCAAATAAGATAGGCAACCCTTCTCAACCATGTGCTGAGCCTTCAAATATGAAATCACCCTACTTGGTACATAATCTACAGAACCGCTCCACTCAACCCTCGGAATTCCCGGCATAGCCAACATCACCGTCTTAGCGTGACAATCTAGAACAACATGACATGGAGATAACCAATCCATACCAATATCACATCAAAGTCAACCATACTGAGCAACAATAGATCTACTCGGGTCTCCAGACCCCCAATTGTCACTGCACATGACCGATATACGCAGTCCACAATAATAGTATCGCCCACAGGAGTAGATACATGTACAGATGAAACTAAGGAGTCACGGGGCATATCCAGAAAATAGGCAAAATACGAGAAAACATATGAATACGTGGAACCAGGGTCAAATAATACTGAGGCATCTCTGTGGCAAACTGAGAAAATACCTGTATTCACATCATATGAAGCAATAGCATCTGGTCTGGCAGGGAGAGCATAGAAATGGGCCTGACCACCCCATAATCTGCCTCCCCCTCTAGGGCGACCCCTAGCTGACTGACCTCTACCCCGAGCTGACTGGGCGGATGGTGAGGTAGCTGGTGCTGTAGTCGGAGGCTGACTCCTCTACTGAGATAGACCTCCATGACGACAAGGACACTGCCTCCACTTATGCCCAAGCTCCCCATACTCAAAACAACTCCCTGGTGCTGGCGGCGGAAACTGAAGGGAACCTCTAGTACAGGGATGATTGGTATCAGAGCCTAGATTACATAGATCTCACGAGTCATGAGCGGGTTTAGTAGAGTCTTATGGATCGGTATGGAGACGTTTGTACTTATCTTCAGGAAGCTGCAAAACCTTTAGGAAACTCCACATTCTTGAATTCTTATCGTGCGAATCTATTGATTCTATTAACTAAACATCTGTTGTTTCATTCTCTCAAAGATGGTGAGGACTCGTACTACCGGTTAGGAGGGCCAGCCACCAGTACCACCAGCCAAGGCCGCGAGAGGCCGAGGCCGTGGTAGAGGCCGTGGTAGGGGCAGAGGTGCAGCCCGTACATCAGTTGGGACAGTACCTACAGATCCACCGGTTGTCCCAGATCAGGACCGAGTTCTAGTTGTTGATGCACCAACTCAGGCACCACCTGTGCCTATTGTGATTCCAGGACTTCAGGAGGCCCTAGCTCAGATTCTGACAGCGTGTACTGGCCTTGCTCAGGCAGTCTCTATTTCGACGGCCGCAACCACTTCTCAGGCCAGTGGAGGCACTCAGACTCCCATCGCTCGCACACCCGAGCAGGTTATTCAAGGACTTCAGACACCGGAGGCACCACCAGCCCAGCCGGTTATTGTTGCTCAGGATTATGTAGTTCCTGCTATGCCTGAGGATGATCAGCGTAGGTTGGAGAGGTTTGGGAGACTTCAGCCACCACCTTTCAGTGGTACAGAGAGAGAGGATGCTCAGGACTTTTTGTACAGGTGTTAGAGGATACTCTGTACTGCTGGTATTTTGGAGACTTGTGGGGTCTTATTCACTACCTTTCAGTTTTCTGGGGCTGCACTCAGATGGTGGGAGACTTACGAGAGGCGTAGGCCTGTTGGCGCAGCACCCCTTACTTGGCAGCAGTTCTCCGTGGTCTTTTTGTAGAAGTTCGTGCCTCGATCCCACAGAGAGGAGCTGCGTAGATAGTTTGAGCGGCTTCGCCAGGGTGATATGTCTGTGACACATTATGAGATGCGGTTCTCCGAGTTGGCCCGTTATGCTATCTGGTTGGTTTCCCCGGACAGAGAGAGGATCATGATATATATTGATGGCCTCACTAATCAACTACAGTTGCTCATGACCAGGGAGCGGGTTCCGAGTGCTACCTTTGATGAGGTTGTCGACATTGCTCGGCAGATTGAGATGGTTCGTGGTCAGGAGAGGGTTGAGCGGGTGGCCAAGAGGCCTCGTGGTCAGGGTGGATTCAGCGATGCTCCTTTTGGGGGCCAGTTCCAGCACGGTAGAGGTCGTCATTTCAGACAGGCTCAGTCAGCTCGACCATTTCATCGGGGTGCATCATCTTTCACGACCCAAAACTAACCCATGTCGTGATGGCACCTATCGTGATGGCACCTATCGGCACTCGACACTCACACTCAGTAGGTACCTGCGCTCACTGGGGGTGTGTACAGACTCCAGAGGGGCTCCTTCAGCCCAAGCGCTATAATCTGCACGGACTAGAGAGTTTTGAGTGATAAAATAGGGCTATTTATATGATTTAGGAGTTTAGATACTTTGTATTTATGGAACAAAAAGTTGATTATGATCAACGGCAATGAGTTCGATTATAGGGAAGTACGTGAAGCCAAAGTATATTCAACAAATTTTACCTGAAATCCCTGCCTTTGTAGGAAACCAAACGTGTAACAATTTAGGAAACTTTCTTCTAACGGTAGAAATTGTTCGTTGTAAAATAATTTTAAGAAAGGAACTGTTAATATATGGAAACATGGGAGTTAAATAATAAAAACAATGTACACTCTTTATTCATTTAGCATGTAGTAATCTTTCAAAGAAACAAAAGAGTTAAAAGAATTTCCAAATTAATATATTTTTATCAATCTTACCATGAAATATATGTTATTTTTGTGTATTCTTGAGTTTTTTTAATTTTATAGAATTTAATGTTTATATTTCATTTTAAAACGTAACAGAAATTGTTAATATGTAGAAATTGTTCGTAGTAAATAAACAAAAAGTGTTAATATGTGAGAACTTAGCAGATTTTTTCTTTAAGCAATAAATATTTATGAAACAACCAAGTCAAAACAGAGTTACGTTATGGAAAATCCTTGTTCTTTAAATGAGAAGCATCAAAATAAAAAATAAAAGTTAAACATGTGTGATGACCCAAAATGTCATTTTTAAATTTAATAATTAATTCATTATTCTAAGACCTCAAAAAGCACTATTTATTAGTCCTCGACTTGCGTGTGTAGTCTGTATAATTTTCCAGAAAGTTTTTGTGTGAAAAAATAGATTAAAATGTGAAATAGAGCTTTAAAACTCAACTGAGTTGACTTTGGTCAACATTTTGAGCAAACGGACTCGGGTTAGTGTTTTGACAGTTCTGGTAGGTCCGTATCGTGATTTGGGACTTGGGCGTATGCCTGGAATCGAATTCCGAGGTCCCTAGCCCGAGATATGGAATTTTGATAAAAAAAATTAAAAGTTTGAAAGCTTAATGATTTTTAAGAATTTACTGATGTTGGATTTATTGATACCTGGTCCGTATTTTGATTTCGGAACCCGATATAGGTCCACTATAATATTTATTACTTGTCTGTCGAATTTGGTAAGAAACGGAGTTGATTTGACGTGATTCGGACGTCCGGTTGTGAAAATATAAGTTTTAAAGTTTTCTTGAAAATTTCATTCGATTTGGGGTTCAATTCGTAGTTCTAGGTGTTATTTTGGTGATTTGATCACGCGAGCAAGTTCGTATGATGTTTTAGGACTTGGGTGCATGTTTGGTTTGGAGTCCCGAGGGCTCGGGTGAGTTTCGGATGCTCAACGGGCCATTTTGGACTTAAGGAAGATGACAAATTCTGGTGTTTTGTTGCAGAATTTTTACTCATCGCGATCGCGTGAGGTCGTTCGCGATCGCGTAAGGCAATCTGAGAGGCCAGCCAAAATTGTTCTTCGCATTCGCGGATTTGAGGATGCGATCGCGTAGGGGTGTGAAGTGGTACTTCACGAACGCATGGCCAAGGTCGCGTTCGCGTAGAGTTAAAGAGGCTAAGGCTGAGCCACGCGCTTTACTCATCGCGATCGCGTAAGTCTGTGAGTCAAAGCATCGCGTTCATGTGGTGTTTTACGTGTTCGCGTAGAGCAAAAAGTTGGGCAGCCAAAAATGTGCTTCGCGATCGCGAAGCATTGTACGCAATCGCATAAGGTAAAAATCCAAGAAACAGAACTTAAGTTCTAGAAAATGGGATTCGTCCCATTTTCATCCATTTTCCATTTTTGAGCTCGGGTAAGACGATTGTTGGGCGATTTTTACGGGAAAACATTGTGGTAAGTGTTCCTCATCCTATATTGTTTATATTTCATGATTCCATACTCATTTACATCATGAATCCGTGAATTTATGGAAGAAAAATCAGATTTTTTATAAAATCTTCCAAAAACGAAAATTTAAGATTTAAAGGTCCATTTGACATCGGAATCGGATAATTTTTATATGGTTGAACTCGTAGCGGAATGGCTGTTCGGATTTCGTAAGTTTTTCCGAGATTTGAGACGTGGGCCCCACTGTCAATTTTTAAAGTGAATTTCGGATTTTTATCCGGAAAATTAGTAAATTCATATGGAATTAATTCCTATGATTCGTATTGAGTATATCGAATTGTTTGTGAATAGATTTGACGCTTTTGGAGACAAATTCAAAAGAAAAAGCTGTGATTGAGTAATTGATTGAAATTGCAAAGCGAGGTAAGTGTCATGGTTAACCTTGACTTGAGAGAATAGAACCCTTAAATTATTTGTTATGAGAAATGCATGTGAATGACGTATAGGCGATGTGACGAGTGTCTATATATCGTCAAATCAATTGTTTGCATAATTATTTGAAAAATCATAAATTGTTCTAAGACGCAAATTAATTGTTATAATAATTGTTTCTCTCCTATTCTTTGTCAAATATTAATTCTTGAATTCCTGCAATAATTATTACATGCTATTTGATTTATGTGTCTTAATTGTTATTTGACATTTAGCATACTAAATATTAAACTGCCTATTTTCTCCACTATTTTCACAATTAATAGCTAATTGCCATTGTTTGTTCATAAATAAATTATAATTATTGTGTGCCTTGATGCTTATAGTTTCTCATTGGACGTGGTATTTATTGGAGTAATTTTTATTACATTTATGAATTGTTTAAAGTTATATTGGGGGAACGGGTTGCACGCCGCAACAGAAATGAAAGTATATATATATATATATATATATATATATATATATATATATATATATATATATATATATATATATATACTGGGGGATCGGATTGCACGCCGCAACAGACTTATTTAAAAGTATATATTGGGGGATCGGATTGCACGCCGCAACAGACTTATTTAAAAGTCTATATTTGGGGATCAGATTGTTAAAAGTCTATATTGGGGGATCGGATTGCACGCCGCAACAGACTTATTTAAAAGTCTATATTGGGGGAACGGATTGCACGCCGCAACAGACTTATTTAAAAGTGTACATATACTTGATTAAAATAAATATATGGGAGGATTGAAAATGAATATAATGTGTGAGTTGGTTGCACGCTGCAACGGAAATTGATTGAAATAATAATTGGTTATGACTGTTGAGTTGGCTTCAACTATTAAAAATGAGTTACCTGATTTATTTCTATTATTGTTGTTGTTACTACTATTGCGTACATGTTAATGTTAGTGACCTGCCTTAGCCTGGTCACTACTTCGTCGAGGTTAAGCTCAGGACTTACCAGTACATGGGGTCGGTTGTACTGATACTACACTCTGCACTTCTTGTGCAGATTTCGGAGTTTGTCCCAGCGACGTACCATAGACTTGGTCGGATTTCAGCTACCAGAGGAGACTTGAGGTATAACTGCATGGTGTCCGCAGTTCTGAAGTCCCCGTCTACTTTACTTTAGCTGTGTGTTTGTTTCTACACAGCTTTATTTTATTCAGACCTTTATTTGTATTATTCTAGAAGTTCGTGCACTTGTGACACCAAATTCTGGGATGGTATTTGTCATGACCCAAAACTAACCCTTGTCGTGATGGCGCCTATCGTGGAACTAGATAAGCTGACTCATTTCCAAAATAAACCAATGTTTTCATTTTAAAGATAATTCCGAGGTTATTTAACATAAAACCTCCATTTAAAGAGTTCAAATCAAAAGAAAAACAGAAGTGCAGAAAAGAAAAGCCCGACATCGGGGTGTCACTAGTCATGAGCATATACTACAATCTGTCTAATAATATCAAGGCTAACTCAGCCCGAAAAATAGCTAAGTACAACTAAAGGAAGATAAGAGGGAGAAGAGCAGGGGCTGCGATCGCCAAACAACTACCTTGCTATCTCCAAGAAAATCTGCAACCAGAACACTCAATAACTGCTACCGTGTCCAGCTACACCTGGATCTGCACATGAGGTGCATGGAGTAACGTGAGTATGCCAACTCAGTAAGTAACAACAATAAATAAAGTCTGAGCAGTAGTGACATGCAAAAAAGCATATAACGTTCATATTAGTAAATCTCAGTAAAATACCACATGCTTTTAAAATCAGGATTTGAATCAAACATCTCTTTTAAACCCAGTTCCAGTAAAAATCATTTTAAAGACATTTTTCCAACAGTTTTTCAAACAAAGGTTCAATGCAAAGGAGAGAAAAAATAATGAAATCATAAACAACCCCTCGGGCAAAACATCACTCATATACAGCCCCTCGGGCAAACCTCACAGTCACTCGTGCCACTTGGGCATACCTCACAATCACTCTTGCCACTCGGGCATATACCTCACAATCACTCTTGCCACTCGGGCATACCTCATAATCACTCATGCCTCCCAGTCACTCAACACTCGGCACTCGACATTCGCACTCAGTAGGTACCTGCGCTCACTGGGGGTGTGTACAGACTCCGGAGGGGCTCCTTCAGCCCGAGCGCTATAATCTGCACGGACAACTCACGTGCGATAATAATAAAGTATGCTGCAGGCGGGAAGCCCCGATCCACACTCATCCTCACAAATCAGGCCCTCGGCCTCACTCAGTCATAAAGTATGCTGCAGGCGGGCAGCCTCGATCCACACTCATCCTCACAAATCAGGCCACTTGGGCATTTCAGTAAAACAGGGCATTCGGTCCAAAATATTTATATGCATCAAAATAGAGTCATAAACTGAGTTATGTGGTAAACAAGTATAAACATAACTGAGTATAAATTTTCTATCGAAAACAATGAGAGGATGGAAAGAAACAGCCCCTAAGGGTCCAAACTGCATTGGCGCAAGGCCCAAACATGGCATTCAGCCCAATTTACAGAAAATCTTTCTAAAACATATAAGTATCAATGGTTTCAACAAAGTATGCAACTTTACAGTTGCTATGGGGTGGACCAAGTCACAAATCCCCAACAGTGTACGCCCACACGCCCGTCACCTAGCATGTGCGTCACATAAAATAGTAGAATGATACAAAATCCGGGGTTTCATAACCTCAGGACTAGATTTACAATCGTTACTTACCTCAAAACGTGAAACTTTTTACTCTGCTATGCCTTTGCCTCGCAAATCGGCCTCCGAATGCCTCGAATCTAGTCACAAATAATTCGTTTCAGTCAATAAAATTCATTGGAATTAATTCCACAAGATAATAATGATTTTTCCATAAAAATTTGAAAATTAGCTCAAAAATTGCCCGTGGGACCCACGTCTCGGAACCCGACAAAAGTTACAAAATCCGAAAGCCCATTCAACCACGAGTCTACCTATACTAATTTTACTAAAATCCGACCTCAACTCGACCCTCAAATCTACAAATCTTATTCCAAAATTTCTAAGTTCCAATCTCCGATTTACACCTCAAAATCATGTAATCTAGTCGGATTATTCGATGATAATTCAATATTATGGAGTAGAAATGATCACAAGGGACTTACCTCAAATTTTCTTTGAAAATATATCAAAAATCGCCTCTCCTCAAGCTCCAATTTATCAAAAATGGCAAATGGGACGAAGTCCCTGTTTTTATAATTCTGCCCAGACATCCTCGGTTCTGCCTCGATCTTGGCCTTCGATCGAGGTCCTCGATCCTGGTCCTCGGTCATGCCTTCGATCGTGGCCCTCGACCCTGAGTTAGATCTAGGATTCAGTTGTGGCCCTCGACCCTGAGCTCGATCTGGTCTCACATCGGGCTCGATTTCTGGGCAGAAGCAATTTCCAACAGAAGGAAATTGCAGCAGCTGTTCTAGTTCAATTTTTGATCCGTTAACCATCCGAAACTCACCCGAGGCCCTCGGGACCTCAACCAAATATACCAACAAGTCCTAAAACATCATACGAACTTAGTAGAATCCTCAAATTACCTCAAACAATGCTAAAAGCATGAATTACGCCCCAATTCAAGCCTAACGAACTTCGAAATTTCTAATTTCTACAAACAACTCCGGAACCTATCAAATCACGTCCGATTGACCTCAAATTTTGCAAACAAGTCCTAAATGACATAACAGAGGTATTCCAATTTTCAGAATCGGATTCCGACCCCGATATCAAAAAGTCAACCCCCCGGTCAAACTTCTCAAAAATAAAACTTTCGGCATTTCAAGCCTAATTCCTCTACGGACTTCCAAATAATATTCCGGACACGCTCCTAAGCCCAAAATCACCATACGGAGCTATTGGAATCATCAAAATTCAAATCCGAGGTCGTTTACACATAGGTCCATATCCAGTCCACTTTTCTAATTCAATTTTTTTTTCAATTATGAGACTGTCTCATTTCACTCCGGGTTCCTTCCGGACTCAAACCCACTAACCCGATATAACATAATATAGCTGAATAATACCAAAAAGAAGTAGGAATGGGGAAAACAGGGTTATAACTCTCGAAACGATCGGCCGGGTCATTACAGTATTTTGATTCCGTTATTTTTATGGATTATTCACTATATTTCAGACTTTACTTCCGTAATTGTTTCTTTTTGTTAATAAATTTAAAAATTATCTTAAAATGGATTATATTATTCTAACATTGACTTGCCTAGCAAGTGAAATGTTGGACGCAATCACGGTCCCGTAGGTGGGAATTACGGGTCGTGACAACATGAAGGATAGAAATCCCAAGTTACACGAGTTACATACGATAAAGCTATACGAGCAAGAGAGAGAGCCGCTTTATTAACGTTCCGCCTAGTCCATGGAAGGACAAATCATTGAATTAATTCTTCAAACACAAACAATCCCCAATAATTTGTCTGAATGTGGAAATTTACGAGTTAAATAATAGAAACGACGTACTCTATTTATTCATTTATCATGAGTAATATTCTTCTTTTAAAAAAAAAACCAATATTAAAACATCCAAAAATATGCTATTTTTACGTATGACATTATCTTTGGCTTTTAAAAAAAAATAGAATTTGATATTTTTATTTATTTTAAAAGGCATATACTAAAATAATATTGGTAGAATACATAGACAGACATTTTATCACGTCCGACTGACATGGCAAATAACGCGAGCATCACTGTTGTTGAGTGCGTGAACATTAAAAATATGCTGACAAAAACTATTTTAACGGTAAAATACAAACGGTAAAAATACACCCCTTCCCTATTATATAAACCTTTGTCCCTTTTTACTTTGTCTCTTAAATCCAGCCATATTTTTTCACCCTTTTCTTGATTTTCTGGTTTAAAAATTCTACTCTTCTCTCCAAATTGAAAGTAGTCTCGCCTGAGTGTTAGGATTTTGGCTTAAGCTCTCAATTTTGTGGATAATGTCTCTCACACCAAGAATCGATTCATGCCGGTGTGGTCATGAATGTCAATTAAAAACCTCACGGTCTATGGAAGGAGGTTCTATGGATGCAAAATTAAAAAGGTAAGTGTTAATTAACTACAATTAATTATTTTTACTATGTTGTCCCCGATTTTAGTTTGAATCAAATTTTTTTTTTGAAGGATAAAGGTGGATGTAAGTATTTTAGGTGGGTTAATGACGAGTTTTCTAGCCAAGCAAATAGGGTTATTTGGGGTTTATTGAACAGGGTCAAAGCTTTTGAAGAAGAAAGGGCTCGAGCAAGAATATGGAGGAAGAAATTGGCTTCTGTTAGAGTAATAATGCTAATTATCTAGGTTTGCTATTGTGCCTTCGTTCGTTGAAGTTGTTGTGGTTCTGCATGTGGTTGGAGTAGAAGCGTTATGATGCCATTATGTCATCTATGTCTTTGCTCTTGTATTTTACATTTGTAATGGTGGTTGATATATTTTGGATGTGTCTTAACTGGTAGTTTGTGTGAATGTAATTGTTGTCTGTGGCCTTATTTCAATGAATTGAAGAAATTTTCTGCCATTTTTTTTGTACTGGTTCAAAAATGGAATTCGAAGTGCTAACATGTTGAAGTTGTAATTGAACTCAACTGATAAGTACTTAACAAATATCCATCACAGCCTACCATCTTCCAGATTTACCAAGCACATACAGCCCAACTTATGAGCCATATCTTATATTCATTTAAAGAAAAAGCACAGCAGTTACATTCACAACTGTTGCAAAGGTTGTTGAGGCTGCCAACTGATGTTATAAAAGCAACAAATAGCACAAATGTTGAGGTTACCAATAGCATATAAATTGCATCCACAACTAAAGTGTTATACAACACCAGTCATATTTCCAAAAGTTGAATAGAAATGCAACAAAACTTGAATATAACTTCTTAAAATAGTGCCAACTAGTGACCCAAAAAAGACAGAATAATTATTCTATGTGTGTATACTTAGAAAAATACATGAACTCAAAATAGCATAATCCTAACACAACAACATTCTTGAGGATGCTCTTTTGCATTATGGTGCTGGAGGGGCTGGACTTGCAACTGAAGAGGTAGTTGATGAAGATCCAATTTGGTTTCTCCTGTTTGCACTTAGTTGTTGTAGCTGGGAAGTAGTAATAGCATTTTTGCCTTTAAACTTAAGCCCAGAAGGTTTAAAATCAAGGTCAATATTGATTGCACTAGTATCCTTCACAACCTTAGTCCCATTTGATTGCTCTTTTAACCCCAACAGTAAGTTTTCTAGGAGCAGTTGTTGGAGGTGCATTTGGAATGCACCCATGCCAGATCTAGTATTGTTTCCCCTTCTTCTGCCACTGCTTGTATTAGTTGCACTAGATTCTTGAGTTGCTTGAGTTGACTGTCTACTTGTAGACTCTCCAATTCCACCCTAAAAAAATTTCAATTATAACATTTATTTAAGTTAGCATTTGAAGTGAAAAGAAAGGTGAAAAACATTACAACTTACCCTTGATTGGAAGGAAGACTTGTTATGGCCTGCTTGATGACATTTTGAACATGTCATCTTCACTCCTTGCTTGGAGAGCTTGCCATACTTCTTTTTTTAAGGCTCATTCTTGGCCTTCCTTCTATTTTTTGGAATGCTGGGGGGTCTGCGTGGCATTGGCTTTGGTGCTGGAGGCTCAATTACCATGTTATTAGTGTCAGGCCACATCTTCATGTTAGGGATTTGTTCAAGAAAGTATTGATATGCCTTGAGAAATGTCTCCTTTCTATGTCAGTTTTCCACATAATTATATGGTTCTTCTTCTTGGTGATAGATTGCACATATTGCATGTGCACAAGAGATCCCTCTTAACTGTCAGGATCTACAAGTGCATGTTTGTAATACCCTATATTTTATTAATAAGGGCATATAAGTCTTTAACTAAAGTTAAAAAAAATAATAGAAAAATGGGCTAAAGCCCAGTAGAAGGAGAAACGTGAAAAGGGGAAAAGGGACGCAGCAAAGCTGCTGCTAAACAACAGAGAAGAAACAAAAAAAAAACCATAGAGGAAGAAACAAAAGGAGAAGAAGAAGAAGAAAGAGGTTGGAACCAAACCTTGAGAAATCTTAATTACGCACTGGTTCTTACGAGTAATACTCGAATTTCTCATCTAGGTTCTTTTCTTCTGGTAATTCTTTTTATCTTAGTTCATATATTTGAAGGGTTTCACAAGGTATAAGAAATTTAATACCAATAAGAGTTATTCTGGGTAAATTATGCAATTTGAAGTTGGTCAATGTTAATGTAGGATAAATTCACTTGGAAAAAAAGAAGGAATATTATGGACAGTAATATTATTTCAGTTACAATTTATGCACACGATTAAGGAAATTGAATAGTACACGGAATAAACCATATAAATATCTTTTTATTTAAAAGATTTTGGACTAATTTAAATTACTCATTGCATGAGTAAATATAATTCGGTGAATTGATGATAAAATATAAAACTCAGAGTATTGGGTATTCTAAATTAGTGATGGATTTAACCTAAATGAGGCAATTAACATGAGATCGGTGTTGATATGATTATAGATTGATTGGAGAAAGTTGTACGAATTGCACGAGGTGAAGCATTTGGTATTCAGCACGAGTATTGTGAGTAGTAATCTTACCGCAATTTGTGTTTTTCATAACTTGCATGATTTACATATGATTTTTAATATAAATATTTCACCGATTATTTTGAGTTGCATGTGGGATAAGTCTTTTACTCGATATGATACCGAAATAGTTATTTGACATGATTACCGTTGTTTTAAATATTCTTGTTGTCACTAGATATGTTTTATCGTTACTTGAATTTACTGTTATCGAAATGAAATTACATGATTTGATAAGAACTGAAATGCCCTATATTTTTTTAAAATAATTTCCTATGAGTATATATGGATTACAGAGATAAGTATAAATGGGAGTAGACTTTGAAGGATTCCGTAGCTAACGGCGGGTTCGTTAGACCTTGTGCACCTTGTAATTATCGAGTACAGTTAAAGCCCTCGCTAGTGGGAAGGTAGAACTAGCATACCGTTACTGATTTTTCTCGAGTAGGGATTACCGTTATATTTGACTTCTTACAAAGAAGTCCACAGTTATACCGATTATATGATCCATTCATTGAAACCTCCCAAACATGAATATTGATATTACACAGTATTTTACCGAGCTTATTACCGAATTGTCAATTGATTTATATTACATGAAAAAAAACATGATGAGACTGATTATTGTTTATTGTTTTTGTAAGGGCGTTCTTATGATATTTTCTTTTTAATATATATACTAGCATGTTTTCTGACTTGTCCCCAATAATAACGGTTGTGGTTAAGTGTTATTACTCACTGAGCTAGCGACTCATTCCCCTCTAATTCTTTTTTCAGAGACAGCAATTGACGCATGCGAGGATTTCGTTAATTAGAGCGCACAAGTTGATAGTTTTTGGTGAGCCTCGCACTTATTCGCATGGGCAGAGATTTTATTTATTGTTATGGTCTTTTTTTTAAACTCTTAGAGTCACTCCAGAGTCATCCTTTTAGTGTCGTGAGTATTCATTAGTTTATATGGACTAGTTACTAGTATTATACTTTCTTTCCGTATTTTTAGAATTGGTTTTGGTTTTATTATGTTGAGGAGGTTGGTAATATTGGTGGAAACCCGTTTGTGATTAGTTGATGAAGATTGTGACTGATTTAGGTGAATATTGGTTGGTTGTTACTTGTTTATGAGACAGGAAATGTTTTGGGATAGTCCAAAAATAGGGGAAACTCTGTCCGATTTTCTGTAAAATACCGATGAGGCTTACTTGGGGGCACTTGCTCCTAAGTGCTGGTCATGATCCTAAATGGGTCGTGACAAAGTTGGTATCAGAGCTTATGCTTTAAGTCACGAGTCATGGAACAATGTTTAGTAGAGTCTTGTTCATGGGTATGTAGGCGCCCATACTTATGATCTTGAGGCTACTGAACATCTAGGAATGTTTTCCCTTCTTCCATTCTTTGATCGTGCGTTGAGATAACTTAAGATTGACTTTGGAATATTTCTTTCGCAGATGGCTAGGACACGCACACCCTCATCTGCTGGACGTGGTGCTACTTAGGGTGGCGATCAAGTTGGCGTTCATCAAACTAGAAGACAGGCTGCCCCTCAACCTGAAATTGGGAAATGGGTCAACTCCAAGCTGCTATGCCATATCAAGTGCAAGGGTAGGGAGTTCAGGACGCTCCACCACCAGTGCCAACTATTGTGCCTACTGTTGCCTTACCTGCAGACGCAGTGGCAAGATTATTGAATGTGTTAGAGGCATTGGTGCCTACTCAGGGTTGAAGTTCAGCTCCTCAGGCTACTTTACAGACACAAGCACCTGCACAGACTCAGACTTTTGGGAATAAGGAAGTATCCCTACAAGAGTTCCTGAAATTGAAATCACCAAAATTCACAGGTTCTGATAATTTAGCTGATCCTCAAAGTTTCTTGGATGGGACACTCAAGGAATTACATGCTCTAAGATATTCTAGTGAGAGAGTCTTAGAGCTCGCAGCATACAAACTAGAGGATATGGCCAACATATGGTATGAAACTGTATTGCTAGGAAGGCCAGCAGGAGCAGCACCACTGACATGGGACGAATTCACTAAATTGTTCATGAATTATTTTCTTTCGGACAGCCTGATGCAAAAATATTCTAGAGACTTTGAGAGATTGGTTCAGACTCCAGATATGGATGTGTCAACATAAAACACTAAGTTTTGTAAGCTGGCTAGATATTCATCTTACTTAGTGCCTACCGAAGAATCTCGAGTTCAGAGGTTTGTTGATGGATTGGTTGGCCGTCTATACACTGCAGTATCCCCAAAAATGAAGACTTTATCCTACTCTAATGCAGTCGACCTTGCTAGAAAGATTGAAATCAAGGGACGTGAGGAGCGTGCAGCTAGTGATTTACATAAGAAGGCCAAGACAGGAGGGTCTTTCAGTACCGGTTTAAGTGAAAACCGAAGAGCAGGAAATCAGGGACAACAACAACAGAGTTCTCAGACAGGGTCACACTTGTCTTCACAGTCCACATACAGACCACATTACAGACAGGGTAATAGGGGACCATCATCTTCTGGATATCATAATTTTGGGCAGATATATGCCACTACTCCAGTCTGCCAGACCTGTGGTAGATCACATTTGGGCCAATGTCGTGTTCTAACTGGAGAGTGCTTTCGGTGTGGCCAGTTGGGACATCACTTGAGGGATTGCCCCCAAACTCTGAGAAATTTCAACTAGGCTTCTATTCAGTCAGCTGCACCTACTCAGACTACTCGTAATACTTCAGGTGCTACATATACAGGAAATAGAGGTCGAGGTGCTAGAGATCATGCTACTGTGAATCAAAGATAAGGGAATGCTGGTAGAGGTCAGGCGAGAGTTTTTGCATTTACTAGACAGGATGCTTAGGCCTCGAATGTTGTGGTTACATGTATTCTTTCTGTCTGTTCATTTGATGCACTTGCGTTGATTGATCCGGGATCTACTCACTCCTTTGTATCCTCGTACTTTTCTTTGAGGTTTAGTAGACAGCCTGAGCTATTGAATGACCCTTTTCTAGTCGCTACTCCTGTTGGAGAGTCTCTATTAGCTGAATACGTGTATCGTGCTTGTTAGATTTGGGTTGAGGGTAGAGATACTCTAGCTGACCTTATTGTACTTGATATGATTGACTTTGACATGCTGATGGGAATGGATTGGTTATCTTCCTGCTATGCTATCGTCGATTTTCATGCAAAGATAGTCAAGTTTGAGATACCAAACGAACCCAGTTTTGTTCTAAAAGGGGGTTAGGTTCCAGAGAATTGCAAATTTGTATCTTTTATAAAGGCTCAATGACTACTGAAGAAAGGTTGCTTGGGTCTCATAGATATTGTAAATGAAACAAGAAAAGAAACAGTTAGTATAGAAAATGTACCAGTAGTGAGAGAATTTTCCAATGTATTTCCTGAGGAATTTCCAGGATTGCCTCCAGTACGAGAAATAGATTTTGGTATTGATTTACTACCTGACACACAACCCACATCAATACCGCCATATCGGATGGCACTAGCAGAGTTGAAGGAGATAAAACAACAACTGTAGGATTTGTTAGATAAGGGTTTTATCAGACCGAGTATATCTCCATGGGGTGCACCAATATTGTTCGTAAAGAAGAAAGACAGATCCCTGAGAATGTGAATTGACTACAGGTAGTTGAACAAGACAACAATACGCAATAAATATCATTTGCCTCGTATAGATGACATGTTTGATTAGTTACAAGGAGCTGCCCACTTTTCAAAGATTGACATATGTTCCGGTTATCATCAACTTTGAATCAAAGATGAAGATATTTTTAAGATTGCTTTCCGAACTCGATACGGGCACTATGAGTTTCTTGTGATGCCTTTCGGACTGACTAATGCCCCAGCTACATTCATGGATTTAATGAATAGGGTGTTCAAGCAGTTTCTAGATAGATTTGTAATAGTATTTATTGATGATATCCTGATATATTCTCATAGCCAAGGAGAACATGAGAATCATCTCAGGATTGTGTTGCAGACATTGCGAGAGCATCGGCATTATGCTAAGTTCTCGAAGTGTGAATTTTGGCTAGACTCGGTAGCATTTCTAGGGCATGTTGTATCCAAAGATGGAATTATGGTAGATCCTAAGAAGACAGAAGCTGTGCAGAAATGGCCCAGGCCTACTTCTCCTACAGAGATTCACAGCTTTTTAGGCTTAGCAGGCTATTATAGGTGTTTTGTGCAGGATTTCCCTAGAATAGCAGCGCCACTGACCAAGCTAACACAGAAAAATGTAAAGTTTCAATGGACAGAGGAATGTGAGCAAAGCTTTCAAAAACTCAAAACATGTTTGACAACTGCACCAATATTAGCCTTACCATTAGGTTCTGGAGGATTTATAGTATTCTATGACGCCTCGAGGGTGGGATTAGGATTTGTTCTCATGCAAAATGATCGCGTTATAGCTTATGCTTCGAGACAACTGAAAAAGCACGAGCAAAACTATCCTACACATGATTTGGAGATGGCTGCAGTGGTATTTGCTCTAAAAATTTGGAGGCATTACCTATATGGCGAAACTTGTGAGATTTATACTGACCATAAAAGTCTGAAATATATCTTTCAGCAGAGAGATCTAAATCTTCGGCATCATCGGTGGATGGAACTACTCAAAGACTATGACTGTTCTATTTTGTATCACCCTGGAAAAGCCAATGTGGTGGATGATGCATTGAGCAGAAAATCTATGGGGAGTTTGGCACGTATAGCTCCTGCAAAGAGACTTTTGGCCAAAGATATTTAGAGACTAGAAGATATAGGTATCATATTTAGTGTCGGAAATTCAGAGACATTGTTGGCTTATGCTCAAGCTAAGTCTTCATTAGTTGAGCGCATTAAGGCCACCCAATATGAGGATGAGCGATTATGCAAATACAGAGATGAGGCCTTAGCTGGTAAAAGCAAGGATATGATTATTGAAAGTGATGGTGTGCTTCGAATGGGTGACAGGCTATGTGTAGCAGATGTAGATGGGTTGAGACATGTTATTCTTGAAGAAGTCCACAACTCTAAATACACTATCCATCCTGGATCCACAAAAATGTATCATGACCTAAAGCAAATTGAGATTCCAGAGTGGTAATGGGAAAGAATTACTATGGATTTTATCACCGGGCTACCACGAACCCTTAGAGGTTATGACTCTGTATGGGTGATTGTAGATCGACTGACGAAATCAGCACACTTTTTGCCAGTGAAGAATATATATGGTGGAGTGAGGTATGCACAGATATTTATGAACGAAATTGTCCGACTTCACGGAGTTCCAATAGCCATCATCTCTGATAGAGGATCACAATTTACCTCACACTTTTTGAAATCTTTTCAAGAAGCATTGGGTACACGAGTAGATCTTAGTACTGCATTTCATCCATAGACAAACGGGCAGTCTGAACGTACTATACAGATCTTGGAGGATATGTTGAGAGCTTGCATTCTTGAGTTTGGAGGTAGTTGTGACGCTTATCTACCTTTAGCTGAATTTGCTTATAACAATAGCTTCCAGTCCAGTATTCAAATGGCACCGTACGAAGCATTGTATGGTAGAAGATATTGTTCTCCTATCGGATGGTTTAAAGCTGCTGAGACTAACTTATTGGGACCTGATCTAGTACAAGAAGCTATGGACAAGGTCCAGTTGATCAGACAGAGATTGATTGCAGCTCAAAGTAGACAAAAGTCTTATGCTGATAAGAGAAGAAGAGATTTAGCGTTCACAATTGGGGACAAAGTGTTCCTACGAGTCTCCCCTATGAAAGGTGTGATGCGGTTTGGGAATAGAGGCAAGTTGAGCCCCAGGTTTATAGGACCGTATGAGATACTAGACCGAGTGGGAGTTGTGCCTTATCGTTTGGCACTTCCTCCTGAGCTGTCCTTTATTCATCCAGTGTTTCATGTCTCAACGCTAAGGAAATGTATGTCACACTCATCTCAGATGCTTGAAGCACCTGCTATATCACTTGATGAGAAGTTGTCTTACGAGGAGGAACCGATGGCTATTTTTGATAGGCAAGTAAGAAAGCTATGGTAAAAAGAAATTGAGTTCGTAAAAGTCTTATGGCGAAATCATATAGTTGAAGAAGCTACGTGGGAAGTAGAAAAAGATATGCAAGCGAAGTACCCCCATTTATTTCAGTCTACAGGTACGTACTTGAGTTAAATTCGGGGACCGAATTTTATAAGGTGGGGAGGATGTAATACCCTATATTTTATTAATAAGGGCATATAAGCCTTTAACTAAAGTTAAAAAAAAATTATAGGAGAATGGGCTAAAGCCCATTAGAAGGAGAAATGTGAAAAGGGGAAAAAGGGCTGTTAAACAAAAAAAAACCATAGAGGAGGAAACAAAAGGAGAAGAAGAAGAAGAAGAAAGAGGCTGGAACCAAACCTTGAGAAATCTTAATTACGCACTGGTTCTTACGGGTAATACTCGAATTTTTTATCTGGGTTCTTTTCTTCTGGTAATTCTTTTTATCTTAGTTCATATTTTTGAAGGGTTTCACAAGGTATAAGAAATTTAATACCAATAAGAGTTATTCTGGGCAAATTATGTAATTGGAAGTTGGTCAATGTCATTGTAGGATAAATTCACTTGAAAACAAAAGAAGGAATATTATGGACAGTAATGTTATTTCAGTTTCAATTTATGCACACGATAAAGAAAATTGAACAGTACAGGGAATAAACCATGTAAATACCTTTTTATTTCAAAGATTTTGGAGTAATTTAAATTACTCATATCATGGGTAAATATAATTCGGCGAATTGATGATAAAATATAAAACTTGGAGGATTGGGTATTCTAAATTAGTGATGGATTTAGCCTAAATGAGGCAATTAACACGAGATCGGTATTGATATGATTATATATTGATTGGAGAAAGTTGTACGAATTGCTCGAGGTGAAGCATTTGGTATTTGGCACGAGTAGTGTGAGTAGTAATCTTACCGCAATTTGTGTTTTTCATAACCTGCATGATTTACACATAATTTTTAATATGAATATGTCACCGATTATTTTGAGTTGCATGTGGGATAAGTCTTTTACTCGATATGATACCGAAATAGTTATTTGACATGATTACCGTTGTTTTAAATATTCTTGTTGTCACTAGATATGTTTTACCGTTACATGAATTTACTGTTATCGAAATGAAATTACATGATTTTATAAGAACCGAAATGCTCTATATTATATTAAAATAATTTGCTATGAGTATATATGGGTTACAGAGATAAGTATAAATGGGAGTAGACTTTGACAGATCACGTAGCTAAAGGCGGGTTCGTTAGACCTGGTGCACCTTGTAATTACCGAGTACAGTTATATCCCTCGCTAGTGGGAAGGTAGAGCTAGCATACCGTTACCGATTTCCCTCGAGTAGGGACTACCGTTATATTTGACTTCTTACGAAGAAGTCCACAGTTATACCGATTACATGATCTATTCATTGAAACCTCCCAAACATGAATATTGATATTACACAGTATTTTACCGAGCTTATTACCGAATTGTCAATTGATTTATATTACATGAAAAAAAACATGATGAGACTGATTATTGTTTATTGTTTTTGTAAGGGCGTTCTTATGATATTTTCTGTTTAATATATATACTACCATGTTTTCTGACTTGTCCCCAATAATAACGGTTGTGGTTAAGTGTTATTACTCACTGAGCTAGCGACTCATTCCCCTCTAATTCTTTTTTCAGAGACAGCAATTGACGCAGGCGACGATTTCGTTAATTAGAGCGCACAGGTTGATAGTTTTTGGTGAGCCTCGCACTTATTCGCGTGGGCAGAGATTTTATTTATTGTTATGGTCTTTTTTTTAAACTCTTAGAGTCACTCCAGAGTCATCCTTTTAGTGTCGTGAGTATTCATTAGTTGATATGGACTAGTTACTAGTATTATACTTTCTTTCCGTATTTTTAGAATTGGTTTTGGTTTTATTATGTTGAGGAGGTTGGTAATATTGGTGGAAAACCGTTTGGGGTTAGTTGATGAAGATTGTGACTGATTTAGGTGAATATTGGTTGGTTGTTACTTGTTTATGAGACAGGAAAGTTTTTGGGATAGTCCAAAAACAGGAAAAACTCTGTCCGATTTTCTGTAAAATACCGATGAGGCTTACTTGGGGGCACTTGCTCCTAAGTGCTGGTCATGATCCTAAATGGGTCGTGACAAAGTTGGTATCAGAGCTTATGCTTTAAGTCACGAGTCATGGAACAATGTTTAGTAGAGTCTTGTTCATGGGTATGTAGGCGCCCATACTTATGATCTTGAGGCTACTGAACATCTAGGAATGTTTTCCCTTCTTCCATTCTTTGATCGTGCGTTGAGATAACTTAAGATTGACTTTGGAATATTTCTTTCGCAGATGGCTAGGACACGCACACCCTCATCTGCTGGACGTGGTGCTACTTAGGGTGGCGATCAAGTTGGCGTTCATCAAACTAGAAGACAGGCTGCCCCTCAACCTGAAATTGGGAAATGGGTCAACTCCAAGCTGCTATGCCATATCAAGTGCAAGGGTAGGGAGTTCAGGACGCTCCACCACCAGTGCCAACTATTGTGCCTACTGTTGCCTTACCTGCAGACGCAGTGGCAAGATTATTGAATGTGTTAGAGGCATTGGTGCCTACTCAGGGTTGAAGTTCAGCTCCTCAGGCTACTTTACAGACACAAGCACCTGCACAGACTCAGACTTTTGGGAATAAGGAAGTATCCCTACAAGAGTTCCTGAAATTGAAATCACCAAAATTCACAGGTTCTGATAATTTAGCTGATCCTCAAAGTTTCTTGGATGGGACACTCAAGGAATTACATGCTCTAAGATATTCTAGTGAGAGAGTCTTAGAGCTCGCAGCATACAAACTAGAGGATATGGCCAACATATGGTATGAAACTGTATTGCTAGGAAGGCCAGCAGGAGCAGCACCACTGACATGGGACGAATTCACTAAATTGTTCATGAATTATTTTCTTTCGGACAGCCTGATGCAAAAATATTCTAGAGACTTTGAGAGATTGGTTCAGACTCCAGATATGGATGTGTCAACATAAAACACTAAGTTTTGTAAGCTGGCTAGATATTCATCTTACTTAGTGCCTACCGAAGAATCTCGAGTTCAGAGGTTTGTTGATGGATTGGTTGGCCGTCTATACACTGCAGTATCCCCAAAAATGAAGACTTTATCCTACTCTAATGCAGTCGACCTTGCTAGAAAGATTGAAATCAAGGGACGTGAGGAGCGTGCAGCTAGTGATTTACATAAGAAGGCCAAGACAGGAGGGTCTTTCAGTACCGGTTTAAGTGAAAACCGAAGAGCAGGAAATCAGGGACAACAACAACAGAGTTCTCAGACAGGGTCACACTTGTCTTCACAGTCCACATACAGACCACATTACAGACAGGGTAATAGGGGACCATCATCTTCTGGATATCATAATTTTGGGCAGATATATGCCACTACTCCAGTCTGCCAGACCTGTGGTAGATCACATTTGGGCCAATGTCGTGTTCTAACTGGAGAGTGCTTTCGGTGTGGCCAGTTGGGACATCACTTGAGGGATTGCCCCCAAACTCTGAGAAATTTCAACTAGGCTTCTATTCAGTCAGCTGCACCTACTCAGACTACTCGTAATACTTCAGGTGCTACATATACAGGAAATAGAGGTCGAGGTGCTAGAGATCATGCTACTGTGAATCAAAGATAAGGGAATGCTGGTAGAGGTCAGGCGAGAGTTTTTGCATTTACTAGACAGGATGCTTAGGCCTCGAATGTTGTGGTTACATGTATTCTTTCTGTCTGTTCATTTGATGCACTTGCGTTGATTGATCCGGGATCTACTCACTCCTTTGTATCCTCGTACTTTTCTTTGAGGTTTAGTAGACAGCCTGAGCTATTGAATGACCCTTTTCTAGTCGCTACTCCTGTTGGAGAGTCTCTATTAGCTGAATACGTGTATCGTGCTTGTTAGATTTGGGTTGAGGGTAGAGATACTCTAGCTGACCTTATTGTACTTGATATGATTGACTTTGACATGCTGATGGGAATGGATTGGTTATCTTCCTGCTATGCTATCGTCGATTTTCATGCAAAGATAGTCAAGTTTGAGATACCAAACGAACCCAGTTTTGTTCTAAAAGGGGGTTAGGTTCCAGAGAATTGCAAATTTGTATCTTTTATAAAGGCTCAACGACTACTGAAGAAAGGTTGCTTGGGTCTCATAGATATTGTAAATGAAACAAGAAAAGAAACAGTTAGTATAGAAAATGTACCAGTAGTGAGAGAATTTTCCAATGTATTTCCTGAGGAATTTCCAGGATTGCCTCCAGTACGAGAAATAGATTTTGGTATTGATTTACTACCTGACACACAACCCACATCAATACCGCCATATCGGATGGCACTAGCAGAGTTGAAGGAGATAAAACAACAACTGTAGGATTTGTTAGATAAGGGTTTTATCAGACCGAGTATATCTCCATGGGGTGCACCAAAATTGTTCGTAAAGAAGAAAGACAGATCCCTGAGAATGTGAATTGACTACAGGTAGTTGAACAAGACAACAATACGCAATAAATATCATTTGCCTCGTATAGATGACATGTTTGATTAGTTACAAGGAGCTGCCCACTTTTCAAAGATTGACATATGTTCCGGTTATCATCAACTTTGAATCAAAGATGAAGATATTTTTAAGATTGCTTTCCGAACTCGATACGGGCACTATGAGTTTCTTGTGATGCCTTTCGGACTGACTAATGCCCCAGCTACATTCATGGATTTAATGAATAGGGTGTTCAAGCAGTTTCTAGATAGATTTGTAATAGTATTTATTGATGATATCCTGATATATTCTCATAGCCAAGGAGAACATGAGAATCATCTCAGGATTGTGTTGCAGACATTGCGAGAGCATCGGCATTATGCTAAGTTCTCGAAGTGTGAATTTTGGCTAGACTCGGTAGCATTTCTAGGGCATGTTGTATCCAAAGATGGAATTATGGTAGATCCTAAGAAGACAGAAGCTGTGCAGAAATGGCCCAGGCCTACTTCTCCTACAGAGATTCACAGCTTTTTAGGCTTAGCAGGCTATTATAGGTGTTTTGTGCAGGATTTCCCTAGAATAGCAGCGCCACTGACCAAGCTAACACAGAAAAATGTAAAGTTTCAATGGACAGAGGAATGTGAGCAAAGCTTTCAAAAACTCAAAACATGTTTGACAACTGCACCAATATTAGCCTTACCATTAGGTTCTGGAGGATTTATAGTATTCTATGACGCCTCGAGGGTGGGATTAGGATTTGTTCTCATGCAAAATGATCGCGTTATAGCTTATGCTTCGAGACAACTGAAAAAGCACGAGCAAAACTATCCTACACATGATTTGGAGATGGCTGCAGTGGTATTTGCTCTAAAAATTTGGAGGCATTACCTATATGGCGAAACTTGTGAGATTTATACTGACCATAAAAGTCTGAAATATATCTTTCAGCAGAGAGATCTAAATCTTCGGCATCATCGGTGGATGGAACTACTCAAAGACTATGACTGTTCTATTTTGTATCACCCTGGAAAAGCCAATGTGGTGGATGATGCATTGAGCAGAAAATCTATGGGGAGTTTGGCACGTATAGCTCCTGCAAAGAGACTTTTGGCCAAAGATATTTAGAGACTAGAAGATATAGGTATCATATTTAGTGTCGGAAATTCAGAGACATTGTTGGCTTATGCTCAAGCTAAGTCTTCATTAGTTGAGCGCATTAAGGCCACCCAATATGAGGATGAGCGATTATGCAAATACAGAGATGAGGCCTTAGCTGGTAAAAGCAAGGATATGATTATTGAAAGTGATGGTGTGCTTCGAATGGGTGACAGGCTATGTGTAGCAGATGTAGATGGGTTGAGACATGTTATTCTTGAAGAAGTCCACAACTCTAAATACACTATCCATCCTGGATCCACAAAAATGTATCATGACCTAAAGCAAATTGAGATTCCAGAGTGGTAATGGGAAAGAATTACTATGGATTTTATCACCGGGCTACCACGAACCCTTAGAGGTTATGACTCTGTATGGGTGATTGTAGATCGACTGACGAAATCAGCACACTTTTTGCCAGTGAAGAATATATATGGTGGAGTGAGGTATGCACAGATATTTATGAACGAAATTGTCCGACTTCACGGAGTTCCAATAGCCATCATCTCTGATAGAGGATCACAATTTACCTCACACTTTTTGAAATCTTTTCAAGAAGCATTGGGTACACGAGTAGATCTTAGTACTGCATTTCATCCATAGACAAACGGGCAGTCTGAACGTACTATACAGATCTTGGAGGATATGTTGAGAGCTTGCATTCTTGAGTTTGGAGGTAGTTGTGACGCTTATCTACCTTTAGCTGAATTTGCTTATAACAATAGCTTCCAGTCCAGTATTCAAATGGCACCGTACGAAGCATTGTATGGTAGAAGATATTGTTCTCCTATCGGATGGTTTAAAGCTGCTGAGACTAACTTATTGGGACCTGATCTAGTACAAGAAGCTATGGACAAGGTCCAGTTGATCAGACAGAGATTGATTGCAGCTCAAAGTAGACAAAAGTCTTATGCTGATAAGAGAAGAAGAGATTTAGCGTTCACAATTGGGGACAAAGTGTTCCTACGAGTCTCCCCTATGAAAGGTGTGATGCGGTTTGGGAATAGAGGCAAGTTGAGCCCCAGGTTTATAGGACCGTATGAGATACTAGACCGAGTGGGAGTTGTGCCTTATCGTTTGGCACTTCCTCCTGAGCTGTCCTTTATTCATCCAGTGTTTCATGTCTCAACGCTAAGGAAATGTATGTCACACTCATCTCAGATGCTTGAAGCACCTGCTATATCACTTGATGAGAAGTTGTCTTACGAGGAGGAACCGATGGCTATTTTTGATAGGCAAGTAAGAAAGCTATGGTAAAAAGAAATTGAGTTCGTAAAAGTCTTATGGCGAAATCATATAGTTGAAGAAGCTACGTGGGAAGTAGAAAAAGATATGCAAGCGAAGTACCCCCATTTATTTCAGTCTACAGGTACGTACTTGAGTTAAATTCGGGGACCGAATTTTATAAGGTGGGGAGGATGTAATACCCTATATTTTATTAATAAGGGCATATAAGCCTTTAACTAAAGTTAAAAAAAAATTATAGGAGAATGGGCTAAAGCCCATTAGAAGGAGAAATGTGAAAAGGGGAAAAAGGGCTGTTAAACAAAAAAAAACCATAGAGGAGGAAACAAAAGGAGAAGAAGAAGAAGAAGAAAGAGGCTGGAACCAAACCTTGAGAAATCTTAATTACGCACTGGTTCTTACGGGTAATACTCGAATTTTTTATCTGGGTTCTTTTCTTCTGGTAATTCTTTTTATCTTAGTTCATATTTTTGAAGGGTTTCACAAGGTATAAGAAATTTAATACCAATAAGAGTTATTCTGGGCAAATTATGTAATTGGAAGTTGGTCAATGTCACTGTAGGATAAATTCACTTGAAAACAAAAGAAGGAATATTATGGACAGTAATGTTATTTCAGTTTCAATTTATGCACACGATAAAGAAAATTGAACAGTACAGGGAATAAACCATGTAAATACCTTTTTATTTCAAAGATTTTGGAGTAATTTAAATTACTCATATCATGGGTAAATATAATTCGGCGAATTGATGATAAAATATAAAACTTGGAGGATTGGGTATTCTAAATTAGTGATGGATTTAGCCTAAATGAGGCAATTAACACGAGATCGGTATTGATATGATTATATATTGATTGGAGAAAGTTGTACGAATTGCTCGAGGTGAAGCATTTGGTATTTGGCACGAGTAGTGTGAGTAGTAATCTTACCGCAATTTGTGTTTTTCATAACCTGCATGATTTACACATAATTTTTAATATGAATATGTCACCGATTATTTTGAGTTGCATGTGGGATAAGTCTTTTACTCGATATGATACCGAAATAGTTATTTGACATGATTACCGTTGTTTTAAATATTCTTGTTGTCACTAGATATGTTTTACCGTTACATGAATTTACTGTTATCGAAATGAAATTACATGATTTTATAAGAACCGAAATGCTCTATATTATATTAAAATAATTTGCTATGAGTATATATGGGTTACAGAGATAAGTATAAATGGGAGTAGACTTTGACAGATCACGTAGCTAAAGGCGGGTTCGTTAGACCTGGTGCACCTTGTAATTACCGAGTACAGTTATATCCCTCGCTAGTGGGAAGGTAGAGCTAGCATACCGTTACCGATTTCCCTCGAGTAGGGACTACCGTTATATTTGACTTCTTACGAAGAAGTCCACAGTTATACCGATTACATGATCTATTCATTGAAACCTCCCAAACATGAATATTGATATTACACAGTATTTTACCGAGCTTATTACCGAATTGTCAATTGATTTATATTACATGAAAAAAAACATGATGAGACTGATTATTGTTTATTGTTTTTGTAAGGGCGTTCTTATGATATTTTCTGTTTAATATATATACTACCATGTTTTCTGACTTGTCCCCAATAATAACGGTTGTGGTTAAGTGTTATTACTCACTGAGCTAGCGACTCATTCCCCTCTAATTCTTTTTTCAGAGACAGCAATTGACGCAGGCGACGATTTCGTTAATTAGAGCGCACAGGTTGATAGTTTTTGGTGAGCCTCGCACTTATTCGCGTGGGCAGAGATTTTATTTATTGTTATGGTCTTTTTTTTAAACTCTTAGAGTCACTCCAGAGTCATCCTTTTAGTGTCGTGAGTATTCATTAGTTGATATGGACTAGTTACTAGTATTATACTTTCTTTCCGTATTTTTAGAATTGGTTTTGGTTTTATTATGTTGAGGAGGTTGGTAATATTGGTGGAAAACCGTTTGGGGTTAGTTGATGAAGATTGTGACTGATTTAGGTGAATATTGGTTGGTTGTTACTTGTTTATGAGACAGGAAAGTTTTTGGGATAGTCCAAAAACAGGAAAAACTCTGTCCGATTTTCTGTAAAATACCGATGAGGCTTACTTGGGGGCACTTGCTCCTAAGTGCCCGTCATGATCCTAAATTGTGTCATGACAATGTTCTTCTCCTCAAGTTCACTATATATATGTATCCATTCTCATCAACCTCAAACCCATTAGTTCCAAACCACAAAACTTTGCATTTCCTAGAAAACTCCTTATTTTCTTCTAGAATCGCCCTTGCCATAGGAGAAATATCTGTAATCCAAATCTTTGCAAATTTTATAATATCAACATGTCTCCTAACTACTTTATATCTAATGTCCTCTAACATGCTAATAATAGACTGGTGCCTAGGTGCCAATATCCAAGAATTAAAGGTCTCACACATATTATTTTCTACAATATCACATTTAAGTGTTCAAGAAAACAAGCTCTGCACCAATACTCTTTGTTATACTTCAATAGGCTTTCACATCGATTTTTTCAAGTTTTCCCAACCAGTTCTTCTTTCAACTTCACCTCAAAACTAGCCTTAGAATACCTCCAAAATTGCTTTCTCATCTCCTTACCTCTCCAAGTTTTTGACCAGTTAGACCATATATGCCTAGCACACATTCGATGCTCAAAAGGTGGTAGTAATTCTGGAATGCTTGGTACCAATCCCTACAAAACATAAATGAATCAAACAGAACCCTACAAAATAGAGATGAATAAAATAAAATAATAACACATGAAGTAGAAATTTATGCCAGAAAGTTTTGGTAAAATAACTTTTGCGTATCAAACATAACTGTTAATCCAGCTTCATCTCCTAACCCCAAATCAGATACTAAGTTTTATATAAACCAACTCCAAGATGCTTTTGATTCATTGTCTATCACATCCCATGCTATGGTATATTAAGAAACTAGATAAAAGATCTCTAGTTGTCGCAATAGATCAGTATTTTCTTTAATGATCAAGTTTGCCTTCGCAAATGAGAAATTGTTGGTTCCCCAAGTACATGCAAGTATACGTGGCCGTCAAGTAATAAAGTGACTCGAAAGTTGGATGTCGAACCCACAGATACTTAGATCAATTGTCAACTAAGAAAACTAAAATCAATTAATTGTCCAAGATATTTAAGAATGATATTTTTCTATTAATCTACTATTGCGGAAATTAAACAAGTAACAACTAATTTATCAAGAATGCAAATGTGTATGATGGGATTTTAATTCAGAGGAGGTGAAAATTCCAGGGTTGTGGTTGGTTTATCAATCCTATTAAGTTCAATAATCACACTCGTTTATCCAGATTATCTATGGTTACTAATTAACCGAATCGTTTATAAGAATAACATGTTCCCACAATACTACTCGCCTGCCCATAATATATCAATCCTATATTCCTATAGTATTGATTCTATCATGAACGAATATGATACGGTATTCAATTAAGCAAGACTGTTAGGTATCTTACTATCCTAACCGCGAAATCGTCCCCCCGAGCCACGGGTTCAGAAACAAGCTCTCTCTAATTCTACTCTAATCTAAACACGGCTTTCCCAAGGATAACATAGATAGTAGGATGAATTGGTAGCTACAACAATTCACAAGTTAAAATTAGAATTAAATAAACAACCACAAGATGATAATCTGAATTAACGAAGATGTAATTAATAAACATTAATAATTATGTCAACCACAACCCTAGAACTACAGTGCTTAGCCACTCATGTTCGTAGTAACAATTTTCAAAATATTTTGCATAAACAAATTACAAAGAAAAGATAAAAGAATGAAGAACTAGATGATTTTCTCCTCAAAAAGTTGTTCCGCGTGATGTTCTTGCCTCCGGTCGCAAAAAATCCTCTAAAAATGGTGTTTAATGACTATTTATATGTGTAGGGAAAAAGTCTAAATGAAATAACCAAGTCCAAAACCAAAAAGGAAACAAAATAGGCTTTAAAACCCGGAACACCTTCGCTACAGGCCTCGCGGCGCGAGGCAAATCGCGAGATTCATCTCGCTGTAGCCCGTGCGACGCAAGCTCTGTCGTGCGCTTTAATCCTCGCCTCACCTGCTGTAACGCGAGCAAAGTAGCTTGCTATGCCTGCTGCTGCTTCGATTCAATTTTGTTGCCTAACATTTCCAATTCACGTTTTTGTTTCTTTTTTCAATTGTTCTTTTTGTCTTCTTTTGATTTGTCTCTTTTGTCTTCCTTTGTAATGTTAAACTTTAATCCTTATATATCCGCTAATTAAATAATCATAATTCTATTCTTATAGTGTATAAAATACACATAAAATCTCTACTTTGCTCCCAATTTCGTCTTCAATGTACCTACACATAAAATAAACTCAATTAAGCACAAATATAGTATAGTTTAGCATTAAAGCCCCAAAATATAAGGTAAGTAATGCACTAAAAATATGAAATTATAGCTAAACATCACTACCTCACACTTAAACGTTGCTCGTCCTCGAGCAATCAAACTACACATTATATAGATACAACCTTTTTAAACAATTCTCCTAACTCATCACACCAAGAATATTTAAAATAGACAAAGCACAAGGGTGTAACATCTTCACCTCAAGATTTAACTGACAAGTACCATGCATTATTCATGTCACGACCCAAAATTTCCCACCGACGGGACCGTGATGGCGTCTAACATTTCACTTGCTAGGCAAGCCAACGTTAGAGAATCATTAAACCAATTCCTTATTTCTATTCAGTAATTAACAATAATTAACTAAGATGAAATATAATAAGTGCAGAATATCATAAAACTGTATTAATTACTACCACCCGGATCTGGAGTCACAATTCACGAGCATTCTAGAATTTACTACAAGTAATAGTCTGAAAGAAATACAACTGTCTGAATGAAAGAAACAGTAGAACAAAAAAGATAGACGGGGACTTCAAGATCTGTGAACACCGACAGATCTACCTTGAGTCTCCGAAAAGTGGACCAATAGCAAAATCTCGATCAACCCGAGCCGGTATCAAAATCTGAACAGAAAGTGCAGAGTGCAGCATTAGTACAACCGACCCCATGTACTGGTAAGTGTCGAGCCTAACCTCGACGAAGTAGTGACGAGGCTAAGGCAAGGCACCTACAAATCAACCTATACAATTTAACAGTGTATATACAAATAACATAAATGAAGAACTAAACAGGAATTGTCTGGAGGGGAACATACTGAGGGGAATACAAGATAAAGAACTACAACAGAATGATCACCGGAGCAGTCAATATACCATGAATCAACAGGAATAGTGAATACAGTAAGGAAAAAAATGCACGGCATCACCCTTCGTGCTTTTACTCTCAATCTCACCATAAAATTAATAGAAACGGCACAGCATCACCCTTCGTGCATTAACTCTCATATCATGGCACGACATCACCCTTCGTGCATTAACACTCACAATCTGGCACGGCATCACCCTTTGTGCATTAACACTCATAATATGGCAAACACTCATAATATGGCACGGCATCACCCTTCGTGCATTAACACTCACAATATGGCACGGCATCACCCTTCGTGCATTAACACTCATAATATGGCACGGCATCACCCTTCGTGCATTAACACTCATAATATGGCACGGCATCACCCTTCGTGCATTAACACTCTTCCTTACCATAATGCAATGCATAAATAACAACAGGGAGATAGAATAACAAGTACAAACCTTACTTCAACATTTGGTTCCATAATATCAATCTCAACTTTGAAATAAAAACCCAATTATCACCAGAAAATCCGTAAACATGATAAGAACGATAAATTGAACAACACTAGTATAACACGTAGCAATTTGGCATAGGTAAGACACAACATAAGAAAAACAGAGAAACATGGAAAACAGGTAAATTGGCGGCGCATAAGTACTCGTCACCTCACATATACGCCGCTCACATGGATTTCACTTAGCAAGTAATCTAAGGTTCCTAACTCCCTCAAGTTAGGGTTAGATACAACACTTACCTCGCTTCGAATGCCACTTAACTCTCAATCACAGCTTTTCCTTTGGAATTCACCTCCAAACCACTCTTATCTATTCAAAAATGACTCAATAATATCAAATATTGCCTAAGAAATCAATTATGGCCCGCTTGGTCAAAACCAGAGGTTCGGACTAAAATTCTTTTACCCATTCACCCCCGAGCCTGAATATATAATTAGTTTTGGAATCCGACCTCAAATTGAGGTCTAAATCCCCATATTTCCGAAATTCCTAGTTTCTACCCAAAAACCCCTAATTCTACCATGAAAATATTAGATTTTAGGTTGAACTCTTGTAAAATGTAGTGAAAGATTGAAAGAAACCAGTTTAGAATCACTTATCTATGATTTGGGGAAGAAATGGTCTTTGGAAAAATCACCTCTTGTGTTTTAGGTCTTGAAAATTTGGGAAATGAATGAAAATTCCCGTCCAAAAGTCATTTTGATCAGCTGCAGAAGTCGCATTTGCGACCTGAGCTTCGTAATTGCGAAGCTCGCAAATGCGAAGGGGTCATCGCAAATGCGAGATCCTTCACATTTCCGCTGCCTTCACATTTACGAAGAATATATCGCAATTGCAACAATTGGCCCATGGCATTTGCGGGCAGAAATTCGCAATTGCGAACATACCCTTCCCCAGACCCCCATCGCAATTGCGAAGAAAATCTTGCAAATGCGAGAACATGCTGGCTCAGGCCTTCTTCACAATTATGATAGATACCTCGCAATTGCCAAGTCTGCTTATTTCGCATTTGCGAAGCCTGATCTCGCAATTACGAGATTAGCGGCCTGCAACAGGTTCAGTTATACCATCAAATTTTTCTAAGTTCAAAACATCCCGTGGCCTATCCGAAACTCATCCGAGCCCTCGGGGCTCCAAACCGAACATGCCCACAGATCTAAAAACATCATACGGACTTACTCGCGCGATCAAATAGCCAAAATAACACCTAGAACTCCGAATTTAGCACCAATTCAAATGAAATTCTCAAGAACACTTTAAAATTTCTATTTTCTCAAATGGACGTCTGAATCACGTCAAAGCAACTCCGTTTCTCACCAAATTTCACAGACAAGCCTTAAATATCATAATGAACCTGTACCGGGCTCCGGAACCAAAATATGAACCCGATACTAACAATGCCAAATATCAATCAATTCTTTAAAACAAATAATTTACAAACTTTTAATTTTCATCAAAAATTCATAACTCAAGCCAAGGACCTCCGAATTCGATTTCGGGCATACGCCCAGATCCCATAATTAGATACGGACCCACCGGGACCGTCAAAATGTGGATCCGGGCCCGTTTACTAAAAATATTGATCGAAGTCAACTAAAACTAACTTTTAAGGCATAAATTCTTATTTTAATTAATTTTCAACATAAAAGCTTTCCGGAAACGTACCCGGACTGCACACGCAAATCGAGGAGGGTATAAATGAGATTTTTAAGGCTTAAGAGCGCAGATTCGAGTTCTAAAACACAAGATGACCTTTTGGGTCATCACATTCTCCACCTCTTAAACAACCGTTTGTCCTCGAACGGACATAGAAAAGTACCTGGGCTGGTGAAAAGGTGGGGATATCTACTCCGCATATCGGACTCAGACTCCCAAGTAGCTTCCTCAATAGGCTGACCTCTCCACTGCACTCAAACTGAAGGGTAACTCTTTGATCTCAACTGGCGAACTTGCCGGGCTAGAATTGCCACCGGCTCCTCCTTGTAAGTCAAATCCTTGTCCAACTTGACAGAGCAATCTAACACGTGGGACGGGTCACCATGATATTTCCGGAGCATAGACACATGTAATACCGGATGAACTGAGGATAACCCTAGAGGTAACGCAAGTCTATAAGCTACCTCCCCCACTCTCCCCCACTCTCTCGAGGATCTCAAATGGCCAGATATACCTAGGGCTCAACTTACCCTTCTTCCCAAATCTCATAACACCCTTCATGGGCGATACCTGAAGCAATATTCTTTCTCAAACCATGAATGCAAGATCACGAACTTTACTGTCGGCATAACTCTTTTTCCTAGACTGAGCTGTGCGAAGTCGATCCTGAATAATCTTGACCTTATCCAAGGCATCTTGTACCAAATCGGTACCCAATAACCGAGCCTCTCCCGGTTCAAACCAGCCAACTGGCGAACGTCATCGCCTTTCGTATAATGCCTCATATGGTGCCATCTGAATGCTCGACTGGTAGCTATTATTATAAGCAAACTCCGCAAGTGGCAAGAACTGATCCTAAGAACCTCCAAAGTCAATAACACAGGCACAAAGCATATACTCCAAGATCTGAATAGTATGCTCGGACTGCCCGTCCGTCTGAGGATGGAATGTTGTGCTCAACTCAACCCGCGTACCCAACTCATGTTGTACTGCCCTCAAAATGTGCGAGGTAAACTACGTACCTCGATCTGAAATAATAGACACGGGCACCCCGTGAAGGCGGACAATCTCACGAATGTAAATTTCAGCTAACCTTTCTGAAGAATAGGTAGCTGCCACTGGAATGAAATGTGCTGACTTGGTCAACTTGTCCACAATGACCCCAAACTTCATCAAATTTTCGCTGAGTCCGTGGGAGTCCAATAACAAAATCCATAGTGATACGCTCCCATTTCCATTCAGGAATTTCTAACTTTTGAAGCAACCTACCAGGTCTCTGATGCTCGTACTTAACTTGCTGACAATTCAGACACCGAGCTACATATGCAACTATATCCTTTTTTATTCTCCTCCACCAATAATGTTGCCGCAAATTTTGATACATTTTGGCGATACCTGGATGAATAGAATACCTGGAACTGTGTGCCTCTTCAAGAACTAATTCACGAAGCCCATCCACATTAGGCACACAAATACGACCCTGCATTCGCAGAACTCCATCTTCCCCCACAACAACCTGTTTGGAATCACCGTGCCGTACCGTGTCCTTAAGGACAAGTAAACGAGGATCATCATATTGTATCTCTCTGATGTGCTCATATAAAGAAGACCGAGCGACTGTGCAAGCTAGAACTCGACTGGGTTCTGAAACATCTAACCTCACGAATTGGTTAGCCAAAGTCTGAACATATGCAGTTAATGGCCTCTCACCAACCGGAATATACGCAAGACTGCCCATACTCACAGCCTTTCTACTCAAAGCATCGGCCACCATATTGGCCTTTCCGGGGTGATACAAAATGGTGATATCATAGTCTTTCAACAACACCACCATCTTCTCTGCCTCAAATTAAGATCTTTTTGTTTGAACATGTACTGAAGGCAACGATGATCAGTAAATACCTCACACGAGACACCGTAGAGGTAATGCCTCCAAATCTTTAGCGCATGAACAATGGCTGCCAGTTCTAAGTCATGAACAAGATAATTCTTCTCGTGAACTTTCAATTGCCGTGACGCATATGCAATTACCTTGCCATCTTGCATTAATACTGCACCAAGACCAATGTGAGAGGCATCACAATATACTGTATACGATCCTGAACCTGTGGGTAATACCAACACTAGCGTTGTGGTCAAAGTGGTCTTGAGCTTCTGAAAGCTTAACTCACACTCGTTTGACCATCTAAATGGGTAACCCTTCTAGGTCAATCTGGTCTCAATAGTTGTTCATAATCAATTACAGAATCGTCGATTAACTTCATGTAAACAAAAATCTCATTTCAAACCTTCACAATACTAATAACGAGATGCGAGGCATGAAGACCTCATGATTATTTACCCGAATTAACGAGTCACATTTAACGCCACCTGGGCGGGCACCTACCTCATAGGTTACAACTCAATATAACAACACGAATTTGGCAAGTATGCACAAAGAATTTCATATAAATATTTTTAAATGAGCCTAGCAGGCATGACTCCCTATTAGTACTATCGTACAAATTTAATTTCACAAGGGAGAATTTAAACACAAGAATTTTTATCACAAGGATCTCGTCCTTATATAACTTCCACCGCAGCTCATAACCCGGTTTAAACATATCAGTTTATTTTAAAATACGAGGATCTCGGCCTCAGTTATGAATCACAAGTAATATGCACATCTTTCCAATCAAAACTTTCCATTTTCTCCTTTTAAATAACATTTGTTAAACAAAATCACAACACATAATGAACCCCACACCGGTAGGGCATATAATTCACAATTTGTAATTAATTATCCATAAATTACATCAAAACTTATCGAAATGAGTAACAGAAAGCCACATTTAACCTCACAACTCTTATTAGTGACCAACATGGAATGATAGACGTAGTTATCTCCATAGAATCTCCCAACAGGAGTAAACACACAAGTAGATTATAGAATTATGAAGCTTTCTCATAAGTGGAGCGCAATAGGAGGACTCGTCTTGATACTCAGAACCGAATCAAGTTAAGGAAATCATTCCTTTATTTTAAATCAAGGTCGTACCTATAATGACACCATCTGATGTAACGACCTCCACCATACCATAAAATAAATAAAACAACGGCTGGGTCTCCACCTCTAGGACGCCTTCTACCCTTCTGTCCTCCACCCTTAACTGGTCGTGTGGGTGGTGTAGTAACTGCAATGGGGCACGTAGCCTGAGTGCTTTGATGAAGTATGCCTCTCCCAAGTTTGGGACAATTTTCTCATGATGTGCATAGTATCACCGCATTCATGACAACCTATTTGCGGGTTTGGCTACTCATAGTGAGTCTGTGCCAGATAACTAGAATAACCATTGTAGGACACTTATGTCAGTGGTGCATTAAAAGAACTTACTGGAGCACCTCGATTAATCAGATGTGCGAACTCGGTTGGCTGACTACCCGAGCCCCCGCCATAATGATTTATACTCGCAGAGTAGAATCCACTGAATCCCCCAAAACCTCGAGACGTCTTGGTCTCCTTAGTTTCCTTTTTCCTCACCCCGAACACGTTCTAATATCTTGGCAATTTCAACCACTAGTGGAAATGAAGTATCAGCCTGTAGCTCCCGAGTCATACAAAATTTTATGATCATAATTAAGTCCTTTAATGAGTCTGTGGACTCGCTCTCTGGCTGTAGGAAGCAAAGTAGGAATATGACGGGCTAACTTATTTTATCCGATGGCATGTTATGACACCATCATGGTGACCTGACGCAAACGTTCAAACCCTAAGCGCCATGCATTACGGAGAGTCCGGGAAACAAACTCTTTCAAAAGCATTTCTGAGAACCGAGCCAAGTGGGTGGTGTTGTATTGACTGGTCTGCCCTCTTCACAGGCTTGCCACATACACCTGTGGAGAAGTATCTCTCCTAAGGCCAATTTATTCTTTTGTTATGCCGACTCAACACTGTCGAGCTGACCCATTTCTTAACATACTCTTCGATTCTTCTTTGGGGTAACCCTTAGCCCCATTTATACACAACGATCACACAAGTAGAGCTCCATATAGGCAAATCTTGGCACGAAACACATAGTCCAGAATCTCGTCAACCACTGTACTTTCTCCGAAGCACTCCGAAATCCGCAACCATGACGTCCACGTTGAGTAGACATTTTATAGATTTAAAGTTGTTTCTCTAACTCCTTTGGTACTGAAGTATAAGATTATTAAGTAGGCGGGAATACTGTAAGTACCAACCTTATCCTCTACAAAATCTCAGGCCTTAAACATGTGTAAATTTTTGGGGAACCTTTCAGTACCACATATATACATTTCAAGCCAAAACTGATATAACACATGACCCCTCAATCCATCCATTGATAGTGGACTCCCCCACTCGATGCAAAGTCATAGTTCACCATGCCCAATGATCCATAATATTAACCTTCACAACTCGTATAAATCAACCAGATGCCAAGGTCCGTTGCATCCCCACCTGATTCACTGGGTGATCTCTTAATACGTCTGCATCTTCAGTCGGAATCACATGTTGAGGCAATGTTTGAACATCTACGGCTCCCCCGTAGTTCATCTGCGATATCACGAACCGTCGACGCACAACTGATATAGAGTGCGCAATGTCATACATGAGTGGATACAAAGAAATATGATATATATCTTTCAAGATAAATCAATGTCGCACGATAAAGAATGAAAGAAGTGATATTTTTCCTAAACTTCATAGCCTCTGAGAGATAAGTACAGATGTCTCCGTACCGATCCTTCAGACTCTACTAAGCTTGCTCGTGAATCGTGAGACCTAGGCAACCTAGTGCTCTGATACCAACTGTCACGACCCGAAATTTCCCACCGACGGGACCGTGGTGGCGCCTAGCATTTCACTTGCTAGGCAAGCTAACGTTAAAGAATCATTAAACCAATTCCTTATTTCCATTCAGTAATTAACAATAATTATCTAAGATGAAATCTAATAAGTGCGGAATATCATAAAACTGTATTAATTACTACCACCCGGATCTGGAGTCACAATTCATGAGCATTCTAGAATTTACTACAAGTAATAGTCTGAAAGAAATACAACTGTCTGAATGAAAGAAACAGTAGAACAAAAAAGATAGACGGGGACTTCAAGATCTGTGAACACCGACAGATCTACCTTGAGTCTCCGAAAAGTAGACCAATAGCAAAATCTCGATCAACCCGAGCCGGTATCAAAATTTGAACAGAAAGTGCAGAGTGCAGCATTAGTACAACCGACCCCATGTACTGGTAAGTGTCGAGCCTAACCTTGACGAAGTAGTGACGAGGCTAAGGCAAGGCACCGACAAATCAACCTGTACAATTTAACAGTGTATATACAAATAACATAAATGAAGAACTAAACAGGAATTGTCTGGAGGGGAACATACTGAGGGGAATACAAGATAAAGAACTCCAACAGAATGATCACCGGAGCAGTCAATATACCATGAATCAACAGGAATAGTGAATACAGTAAGGAAAAAATGCACGGCATCACCCTTCGTGCTTTTACTCTCAATCTCACCATAAAATTAATAGAAACGGCACGGCATCACCCTTCGTGCATTAACTCTCATATCATGGCACGACATCACCCTTCGTGCATTAACACTC
The DNA here is from genome assembly GCF_000390325.3 of Nicotiana tomentosiformis. Taxonomy (NCBI): domain Eukaryota; kingdom Viridiplantae; phylum Streptophyta; class Magnoliopsida; order Solanales; family Solanaceae; genus Nicotiana; species Nicotiana tomentosiformis. Next base: position 122,526,346 of record NC_090817.1, on the reverse strand, counting down.
ACAATCTGGCACGGCATCACCCTTTGTGCATTAACACTCATAATATGGCACGGCATCACTCTTCGTGCATTAACACTCACAATATGGCACGGCATCACCCTTCGTGCATTAACACTCATAATATGGCACGGCATCACCCTTCGTGCATTAACACTCTCCTTTACCATAATACAATGCATAAATAACAACAGGGAGATAAAATAACAAGTACAAACCTTACTTAAATATTTGGTTCAATAATATCAATCTCAACTTTGAAATAAAAACTCAATTATCACCAGAAAATCTGTAAACATGATAAGAACAATAAATTGAACAACACTAGTATAACACGTAGCAATTTGGCATAGGTAAGAGACAATATAAGAACAACAGAGAAACATGAAAAACAGGTAAATTGGCGGCGCATAAGTACTCATCACTTCACATATATGCCGCTCACATGGATTTCACTTAGCAAGTAATCTAAGGTTCCTAATTCCTTCAAGTCAGGGTTAGACACAACACTTACCTCGCTCTGAAGGCCACTTAATTCTCAATCACAGCTTTTCCTTTGGAATTCACCTCCAACCCACTCTTATCTATTCAAAAATGACTCAATAATATCAAATATTGCCTAAGAAATCAATTATTTTGCATAAATTAAATTTCCCAAATTTTTCCTCCAAAAGGTTAAAAAATCGACCCCGGGCCTGCTTGGTCAAAACCCGAGGTCCGAACCAAAATTCTTTTACCCATTCACTCCCGACCCTGAATATGTAATTAGTTTTGGAATCCGACCTCAAATTGAGGTCTAAATCCCCAAATTTCCGAAATCCCTAGTTTCTACCCAAAACCCCTAATTCTACCATGAAAATCTTAGATTTTAGGTTGAAATATTATAAAATGTAGTGAAATATTGAAAGAAACCAGTATAGAATCACTTACCTATGATTTGGGGAAGAAATGGTCTTTGGAAAAATCGCCTCTTGTGTTTTAGGTTTTGAAAATTGCGAAGCTCGCAAATGCGAAGGGGTCATCGCATGGAAAACAGAGAAACATGGAAAATCGGTAAATTGGAGGCGCATAAGTACTCATCACCTCACATATACACCGCTCACTTGGATTTCACTTAGCAAGTAATCTAAGGTTCCTAATTCCTTCAAGTCAGGGTTAGACAACACTTACCTCGCTCTGAAGGCCACTTAATTCTCAATCACAGCTTTTCCTTTGGAATTCACCTCCAACCCACTCTTATCTATTCAAAAACGACTCAATAATATCAAATATTGCCTAAGAAATCAATTATATTGCATAAATTAAATTTCCCAAATTTTTCCTCTAAAAGGTTGAAAAATCGACCCCGGGCCCGCTTGGTCAAAACCCGAGGTCTGAACCAAAATTCTTTTACTCATTCACCCCCTAGCCCGAATATGTAATTAGTTTTGGAATCCGACCTCAAATTGAGGTCTAAATCCCCAAATTTCCGAAATCCCTAGTTTCTACCCCAAACCCCTAATTCTACCATGAAAATCTTAGATTTTAGGTTGAAATATTATAAAATGTAGTGAAATATTGAAAGAAACCAGTATAGAATCACTTGCCTATGATTTGGGGAAGAAATGGTCGTTGGAAAAATCGCCTCTTGTGTTTTAGGTTTTGAAAATTGCGAAGCTCGCAAATGCGAAGGGGTCATCGCATGGAAAACAGAGAAACATGGAAAATAGGTAAATTGGCGGCGCATAAGTACTCATCACCTCACATATACGCCGCTCACATGGATTTAACTTAGCAAGTAATCTAAGGTTCCTAATTCCTTCAAGTCAGGGTTAGAAAACACTTACCTCGCTCTGAAGGCCACTTAATTCTCAATCACAGCTTTTCCTTTGGAATTCACCTCCAACCCACTCTTATCTATTCAAAAACGACTCAATAATATCAAATATTGCCTAAGAAATCAATTATATTGCATAAATTAAATTTCCCAAATTTTTCCTCCAAAAGGTTGAAAAATCGACCCCGGGCCCGCTTGGTCAAAACCCGAGGTCTGAACCAAAATTCTTTTACCCATTCACCCCTAGCCCGAATATGTAATTAGTTTTGGAATACGACCTCAAATTGAGGTCTAAATCCCCAAATTTCCGAAATCCCTAGGTTCTACCCAAAACCCCTAATTCTACCATGAAAATCTTAGATTTTAGGTTGAAATCTTATAAAATGTAGTGAAAGATTGAAAGAAACCTGTTTAGAATCACTTACCTATGATTTGGGGAAGAAATGGTCTTTGGAAAATCGCCTCTTGTGTTTTAGGTTTTGAAAATTGCGAAGCTCGCAAATGCGAAGGGGTCATCGCAAATGCGAGATCCTTCACATTTTCGCTGCCTTCGCATTTGCGAAGAATATATCGCAATTGCGACAATTGGCCCATGGCATTTGCGGGCAGAAATTCGCAATTGCAAACATACCCTTCCCCAGACCCCCATCGCAATTGCGAAGAAAATCTTGCAATTGCGAGAACATGCTGGCCCAGGCCTTCTTCGCAATTGTGATAGATACCTCGCAATTGCCAGGCCTGCTTATTTCGCATTTGCGAAGCCTGATCTCGCAATTGCGAAATCAGAGGCCTGCAACAGGTTTAGTTATACCAGCAAAATTTTCTAAGTTCAAAATATCCCGTGGCCTATCTGAAACTCACTCGAGCCCTCGGGGCTCCAAACCGAACATGCCCACAAGTCTAAGAACATCATACGGACTTGATCGCGTGATCAAATAGCCAAAATAACACCTAGAACTCTGAATTTAGCACCAAATCAAATGAAATTCTCAAGAACACTTTAAAATTTCTATTTTCTCAACTGGACTTCTGAATCACATCAAATCAACTCCGTTTCTCACCAAATTTCACCGACAAGTCTTAAATATCATAATGAACCTGTACCGAGCTCCGGAACCAAAATACGGACCCGATACTAACAATGCCAAATATCAATCAATTCTGAAAAACAAATAATTTCCAAACTTTTAATTTTCATCGAAAATTCATAACTCAAGTTAGGGACCTCCAAATTCGATTCCGGACATACGCCCAGGTCCCATAATTCGATACGGACCCACCCGGACCGTCAAATATGGATCCGGGCCCGTATACCAAAAATATTGACCAAAGTCAACTAAAATCAACTTTTAAGGCATAAATTCTTATTTTCATCAATTTTCAACATAAAAGCTTTCTGGAAACATGCCTAGACTATGCACGTAAATCGAGAAGGGTAAAAATGAGATTTGTAAGGCTTAAGAGCACAGATTCGAGTTCTAAAATATAAGATGACCTTTTGGGTCATCACAATTCACCACTCACTCACTTACTCTAACATAGAGGTCAATGACAATATTACCCTTCCTTCATGAATCACGTGCCCTCACACAACAAAAGAAAGTAGTTCCACACATATTAAAATTTAAGAACAATTAGGAACTCAAGATAGGAAGAATTCACTCACTCTCAGAAATAACATTCATATGCCACAAAAGATGCACCATAGGCTTGCCCGTAGTGTACTACTCTTCTAATCGAGCTCATTCAGTCTAGGATCAAGTATGACTTTAACTGGTTGTAATGTAGGCTACGGGTCGGGTAGGATATATTTGGCTATAAGAGTGACTACACCTCCCTAAGCACTTTAATACATATACTTTAACATTCAAACCCCATACTTATGTCAAACCAAACTCCACCTTCACATCAATGTATGTTACTCCATACTTCTTTTAAACACAATTACATCAAGAGTCACCACTATCGAGGAATATTTTTCACAGCAATACAAATATATATATATATATATATATATATATATATATATTTGTTTCTTTTTCACTTCACGCGGCTCTTATTTTTTTAAAACAATGCACCTTTCTCCTTATTTCATTAGTTCCACTTGAAAGCCAAAGCAACTACCCCACACTTTAACTTTTACAAAGTTGATTACAATTCAAGTGCTCATTGAGAGGTTAAGAGGTTCAAATAGATGGTTAATTCAAACAAATGGGTAAGGCTTGTAATGTGGTTGCCAAAGAAACAGGATTACAGACCAAAAGGGGTTAGCTACGATACATAACAATTAGGCAGGTAAACTATATATATCTGGCTCAACAAAGAAATGCCTATATCACTTCCAAGACTCAACAAAACTACTATTTCGCTTTGCGAACACACGAGGCAAGTTCTAGACATCAAATGCAATACACAGAATAACACACAAACCTCACACACACATGGCACATAACTCACTTAGGATCGGACTCATCAAGACACTCTAGTCAAAGCAGTTAAGCAAATTTAAGATCATACAATTTAAGGTACTTATACAAGAGTCAAAAACTGAGCCTAAGCATCACAACCAAAGTACTCACTATTCTCAAGGCATAACAAAGTCAAGAGATATTGCTTCAATTCAATTCATCTCAGTGGCTCCTACTCCTAAAAAAATAAAACTTACTACACCCGGTTCAAACAAAACCCTTGGAAAAGAACCGCAGTACAAAGAAAAACCAAGGGGGAATTACTACACTACATACAAAGAAAATCTTTTTGTCCTTTTTCCTTAGACTTAAATCCCTCAAGAAAACTGTCTGGGAGATCCATCGTCGGGAAAAGTCCAATTTTTCTACTTTTGTTTTTCAATTATTTTCACAGCTACTAAAATACTAAAACATTACACAACTACGAAAACAAAAATAAGAAGTTAATATTTTTCTAACATCCTACTTCTAATTATCTAGAGAATTCTTTCACCCCACACTTAAAAGAGTGCAGTGTCCCCAATGCATAAATAAAGCAAAATAATAATAAGGGTGGACAAGAAACTCCCTGAAAGGCCAAAGGCCGAAGCAATAACGGCTCACGGGGTACTCAGACTTCCCCAGGCATGGTCCTTTGTGTGGGCCCCCCACACTTAGTTCTCTCCATCTAACTCGCTTTTGCACGCTTCCAATGGCTTTGCCTCCTATGCTTATAATCCTGCAAAACAAAAACAAACACTACAACAATAATAAGATAAAAAAATAAAAATAAAAGAAAGCAGTAAAGATGGGTTGCCTCCCAACAAGCGCCTGATTTAACATTGCGGTACGACACAGAATCTCGTCTAATCATTGGCAAGTAACACCTTCGACTTCTGACGATCAAAGTCACCTCCATAATAGTGCTTTACTCTTTGTCCGTTCACTAAGAACGTTCTCTCACCACCTAAGACACACAGCTCAATTGCACCATGTGGAGTGACTCTCACTACCTCAAACGGGCCCGACCATCTCGATTTGAGCTTCCCCGGAAAGAGTCTTAACCTCGAATTGAACAAGAGAACCAATTGGCCCGGTTCGAACTCGCGATGGTGGATATGCTTATGATGCCAGCGCTTGGTCTTTTCTTTATATAACTTGGCATTCTCATACGCATTCAAGCGAAACTCATCAAGCTCGTTCAATTGCATCACCCACTAATTCTGCATCAAAGTTCAGTTTCTTTATCGCCTAATAGGCCTTGTGCTCAAGTTCCACAGGTAAATAGCATGCCTTCCCATAAACTAGCTTGTAAGGGGAGGTTCCAATTGGAGTTTTTTAGGCAGTCCGGTATGCCCATAGAGCATTATCAAGTTGTGCAGCCCAATCTTTCCTACTTGTACTAACCGTCTTCTCCAGGATCTGCTTTTGTCTCTCTATTTGTGTAACAACCCGGTCGGGGTCAGAATCCAATTCTGGAAATTGGAATAGCTTCGTTATGTCAATTATGACTTGTGTGCAAAATTTGAGGTCAATCGAACTTGATTCGATAGGTTTTGGCATCGAATGTAGAAGTTGGAATTTCTTAGTTTCATTAAGCTAGAATTGGGGCATGATTCATGGTTTTAGTGTTTTTTGATATCATTTGAGGGTTCGACTAAGTTCGTATGATATTTTAGGACTTGTTGGTATATTTGGTTGAGGTCCCGAGGGGCTCGGGTGAGTTTCGGGGTGGTTTCAGACCATTTCTAGGCCATTTTTAATTGGTGGTTTCTGCCTACAGAGGTGTGCATCGCGATCACGAACATTTGGTCCCGTTCGCGAAGAGCAAACAGCAGTTTGGGGCCTTGTGAATCGCGATCGCGGAAGCTCTTTTGCAATCGCGTAGAACAAAATCTCTACTGCACTAACCCAATTTTGGAAGCTTATATCTCGCAATCTATAAGGAATTTAGAATGATTCAAAAATGAAAGTTGTAGACCTTGATGTCTAGTTTTTAGAAAGCTAAACAACTTTTCATTTAGAGTTTTGTACAAAAAGTTATGACAATTATACTAGAAGTTGTTTGGAAGAGTTGGGGAGTTTGTTCTTCGCAATCGCGATTGGTGTTCCGCGATCATGAAGGGAAATTTTGGGGCTGGAAAATTTTGTGCTTCGCGATCGCAAAGAGTAAAAGCCTGGGCAGTGAGTTTAAGTTCTGAAAATGGGAATTCATCCCATTTTCCATTTTTAACGGGTTGGAGCTCGGGAAGAGGCGATTTTCGGGAGTTTTTCAAGGAAAACAATGGGGTAAGTATTCTTAACTCAATATTGGTTAAATTACCCGAATCTATGGTTGTTTTTAACATTTAATTGGTGAATTAAGTTGGAAAATTGTGAAAACCCTCTTGGTTTAATTTGAAAATTTGAGGGTCGAGTTGATGTCGGATTTGAGTAAAATTTGTATGGTTGGACTCGTGGTTGAATGTGCATTCATATTTTGTAACTTTTATCGGGTTCCAAGACGTGGGCCCCACGGGCGATTTTTGAGTTAAATTTCGGATTTTTATGGAAAAATTATATTTTCATATGGAATTAATTCCAATAAAATTTATTGACTGAAACAAATTAATTGTGACTAGATTCGAGGCATGCAGAGCCCGAATTGCGAGGCAAAGGCATAACAGAGTAAAGAATTTCACATTTTGAGGTAAGTAACAGTTTTAAATCTGGTCCTGATGGTATGAAATCCCAGATTATTGTATTATGTGAGTATTTTGGATGTGACGCACATGCTAGTTGACGGGCGTGTGGGCGTGCACCGTGGGAATTGGGACTTGGTCCATTCCCTGAAACTGGAAAGTTGAATAAGCTTGTCGTTAGCTATGTGCCCTTTCTGTGCTATAAACATTTGACATTGAAGCATGCTTAGGCTATGTGTTGGTGCTGTAAAGACCACAGAGGTCTTGTACATGTCGAATTATCTGCTAAATTGTTGTTTTGTACTCAGTCACAATTTACTTTTTTATTTTATCTCAGTCTCTATTGTTCATTATTGATGCATCATATTATTATTATTTGGGCTGAGTATCATGACTATCGAGAGCCTGAGAGAATGGAGAGACTTATGATTGAGTGAGGCCGAGGGCCTGATTGTGAGATATTATAATATAGCACGTGAGTTGCCCGTGCGGAACCTTATATTATACTATAGCACGTGAGTTGTCCGTGCAGCACATGAGTTGTCCGTGTGGATCCTTAGTGAGCGCGGGTACCCATTGAGTGTGAGTGCTGAGGGCTGAGAGCCGAGTGGTTGAGCTGTTGTGACGAGTTGAGTGACTGTTGCCCTGAGAGGCTGTACTTGTTTTTCATTTGTTGTTGCACTTAGTTGCTATCTGTCATTGTTGTGAAATTCTATGAAATATTTTATATCCGAATTACATGAACTTGAACTGTATAAAATTGATTTGACTTAAACTACTGGATTTGAAAGCATATCTATTCTTGCTGAAATTACTGAAAGTGAACTATAACTGTGTAGCTCGTCATTATCTTCAGTTCTTTATTTATTATTGTTACTTACTGAGTTGGTTGTAATCATACTACACCCTGCACTTCGTGTGCAGATCCAAGTGTTCCCGGACATAGCAGGTGTTGATTCTTTCGCGTAGTTGATTTTTTCGGAGATTTAGAGGTAGTTGTCGTGTTTCGCAAACCTTGTATCTCCTTCCCTACCTCATTGTTTAATGTATTTGGTCTCAGACTATTATAGACCGTATTTTCCAGAATTGCACTCATATTAGATGCTCATGTACTCAGTAACACCAGGTTTTGGGAGTGCTTGTATCTGAAATTGTGAGGCCTTTTATTAAACTCAAATTATTATGTTTTTCCAACTTTAAGGAAATGCGGTTTTATTGAGGTTGTCGGCTTGTCTAGTATCGAGATAGGCGCCATCACGACGGGTGAGATTTTGGGTCGTGACAATTTGAGACTTCAACTTTCCCACTAATCTGAGGATAGTAAGCAGTTGCAACGTTATGTTTGACCCCATATTGTGCTAAGACATTGTCCAAGAGCTTGTTACAGAAATGGGTGCCCCCATCACTAATCATCACTCTCGGAGTGCCGAACCTTGTAAAGATATGCTTTTTCACAAAGTTGAACACAACCTTGGCTTCATTGGTAGGAAGAGCAATGGCCTCCACCCACTTTGACACATAGTCAACGACCGCCAAAATGTGCTTACACCCACTGGACAAGGGAAACGGACCCATAAAATCAATTCCCCACACATCAAAATTTCAACCTCCACAATACCGTGCAATGGCATATCATGCCTTTTCGTGATTGTTACTGTTCTCTAGCACCTATCACACCTCCTCACGAACTCATGGGCGTCTTTAAACACCCTAGGCCAATAAAAACCTGATTGCAACACCTTAGCTGCCGTTTTGTCACCTGCATAATGACCACCATAAGGCGACATATGACAGTCATGTAAGATAACATTTAATTCAGATTCGGGCACACATCTTCTCATTAACTGATCGGTACAAGATTTGAACAGAAATACCTCATCCCACATATATGACCTCACATCTCGCAAGAACTTCTTTTTAGCATAAGTTTCAAGATAGTTCACAAAATCTGCATACCATGGCACCTCCCCAGCAGTAATGGCCAACAATTTCTCATCTGGGAATGTTTCCTTGATGATATCTCCCTCAGCTACATGATTCCGAGTTTCTAACCTGGATAAGTGATCAGTCACTTAATTCTCTGTTCCTTTACGGTCTAGGATCTCCAAATCAAATTCCTGCAAGAGTAAAACCCAATGGATTAGCCTTGGTTTAGCATCTTTCTTTTCGAACAAATACCTCATAGTTGTATGGTCTGTGTAGACGATGACTTTGGTGCCAACCAAATAGGCCTGAAATTTATCGAACGCCCACACTACAGCAAGCAACTCCTTTTCTGTCACAGTATAATTTATTTGAGTAGGAGTAACAGTCTTGCTTGCGTAGTAAATGGAGTAAAATATTTTGCTCCTCCTCTGGCCCAACACGGCCCCAATTGCACCATCACTAGCGTCAAACATCAGCTCAAATGGCTCTTTCCAGTCAGGAGCCACTATGATTGGTGCACTCACTAACTTTTTTTCAGCTCCTAAAATGCTTTTAGACAAGCATCGTTAAACTTGAACGGCACATCCTTCTATAACAACCTGCACAAAGGAGACAAAATTTTTGAGAAATCCTTTATAAATCGGCGATAAAAACCTGCATGTCCCAGAAAACTCCTAACTCCTTTCACTGAAATCGGTGGTGGCAACTTTTCAATTGCTTCCACCTTAGCTTTGTCAACTTCCATTCCATCTTTGGACACCTTGTGCCCCAGCACTATACCTTCACGTACCATAAAATGGCACTTTTCCCAATTCAGTACCAGATTAGTCTCCTCACACCTGGCATGCACTTTAGCAATATTGGTCAAGCATTCATCAAAAGAAGGACCAAACATAGAAAAATCATCCATAAAAACATCCACAAACCGTTCCACCATATCGGTGAGAATAGCCATCACACACCTTTCAAAAGTCGCAATTGCATTACACAACCCGAATGGCATTCTCTTAAATGCATAAGTACCATAAGGGCATGTAAAAGTGGTCTTTTCTTTATCTTTCGGGGCAATAGAAATCTGATTATACCCCGAATAGCCATCAAGGAAACAATAGTATTCCTGTCCGGCTAACCTGTCAAGCATTTGATCAATGAAGGAGAGGGGGAAGTGATTTTTTCGTGTAGCATTATTCAACTTCCTATAATCTATGCATATTCGCCGACCAGTCACAGTCCTAGTTGGGATTAATTCATTTTGTTCATTCACTACAACAGTCATACCCCCCCCCCCTTTTTTTAGGTACACATTGAACAGGGCTTACCCACTTACTATCGGAGATGGGAAATACTATACCTGTGTCGAGCCACTTAATCACTTATTTTCTTACCACCTCTTTCATGATTGGATTTAGGCGACGTTGATGTTCCATGCTAGGCTTGTGTCCCTCCTCCATGAGTATTTTGTGCATGCAGAATGCAGGGCTAATACCCTTTATGTCAGACATTGTCCAACCAATGGCATGCTTGTGCTCCCTCAGCACCCTTAAGAGCTTTTCTTCCTGCAATTTAGACAAATGAGAAGAAACAATCATTGGTAAAGTGTTAGAACTACCCAAATATGCATAATGAAGATGAAATGGTAAGGGTTTAAGTCCAATTTTGGAGCCTCCTCAACTGAGGGTCTAGGGGGCAGGCCGATTGGCCTATCCAGAGGCTCAAACTGGGATCTTTCTCTTATGTATTCACAAGATGCATCCAAAATTTGCAACATCTCCTCAACCTCTTCTTCCAGTTCCAAGTGATTGAATAACATCAATGCCTTTTCTAGTGCATCTTCTTTAAATGCACTTGGCTCTACGGCTGGTTCATTTATCTTCACCACAGAAATTATGGCCAGGTCCTCGTAATGACGAGGCAACTTAATGGCTCGATATACATTAAAGACCGCGTCTTCATTGTCCACCCTCAGGATCATCTTAGCTTCTCGGACTTTGATAATGGCATCTCCAGTGGCCAAAAGAGGTCGTCCAAAGATGATAGGAACTAACTCATCAGCCTCGTAGTCCAGGATGATAAAATCTGCAGGGAAAATAAACTTCCCAATATGCAGCAAGACATCCTCAATTACCCTCTCAGGATAAACATAAGATCTGTCAGCTAATTGTAGCAGCACCATGGTGGGTCTCGGAGCTCCTAATCCCAATTGTTTGAACACTGACAACGACATCAGATTGATACTTGCACCCAAATCACACAAGGCTCTACCCACATCAATTTCACCAATCCTCATGGGGATTGTAAAACTACCCAGATCCTTAAGCTTTTGTGAAAGCTTATGTTGAATCCTGGAAGTGCACTCCTCAGTAAGTGCGTCGGTCTCAAATTCAGTTAACCTCGTCTTATTTTCCACTATATCCTTAATATATTTTGCATATTTTGGGACCTCACGGAGCATGTCCGCCAAAGGGATGTTCAAGTTTTTCTACTTCAGCATATCTAAATACTTGTGAAATATGTGGTCATCATTCTTCTTTCTCAGTCTTTGAGGAAAAGGAGGTGGCACCCTCTCTGATATTTGCTCAGACTCTGTTTTGTTTCTCTTATCTACCTCTACAGGTTTTGGCACTCTTTCTTCTTCGAGCCCAGACTGCTTCTTTTTCTTTTTAGGCACATCTACTAACTCTCTCCCATTTCTCAACGTCAATGCATTGACTTGAGGATTTTTCTCTGTATCACTTGGGAGAGCTCCAACAGGTCTAATATTCTGATTGTTAGACATTTGCCCAAATTGCCGCTCAAGATTTTTGAACTCTATGCGCAATTGTTGATTCTCAGCCATAACTTTCTGATTGTCTAGCAAGAGCTTTTTCATCATGTCAGTCAAACTCTCTTCTGATTGCTGTGGAGGTTGAGGTGGATGATTATAATTCGCTTGAGGCCTGATGTTCTGATTTCCACCCCAAGAGAAGTTAGGATGATTCCTCCAGTTCATATTGTATATGTTACCATATTGAGCATTTTGATTCATCTGCCCTCTAGCTTGTTGCCCCACGTAGTAGATGGATTCAGGATTCACAGGGCATATGTCACTTGTGTGACCTTCACCACATAACTCGCAGCAAGTAGACATTTGTTGCACATGCTGCATCTGTTGTGCTTGGTGCATTGTCATCTTATTCATCTGATTTTCTAATCTCGCTATATCTGCCCTCATGGCTGAGAAATCATCAAGCTCGATCACACCTGCTGCCTTTTGTTTAAGTGCTCTTCGTGGTTCCCCATCTCCTTGCCAATTATTATCATTAGCAGTGAAATTGTTTAGTATGATCTGGATCTCACTATACGGTCTTGCCATGCAACTACCCCCCACATGTTGAGTCAAGATTCATCTTTGATGCCTCGTCCAACCCATCAACGAAAGTGTGACCCAATACCTCATCAGTCTGACAATGATGTGGGGAGTCTAGTAGTAGCTTCTTGTATCTTTCCCAAGCTTGACAAAGAGTCTAGCCATCTCGTTGTTGAAACTCAAGAATCTGGCTCCTCAGCGACTTTGTCTTCTTAGTGGGAAAAAACTTAATTAAGAATTTCCTTGCTAGATCATCACAATTGTGGATTGAGTTCGTGGGCTCCTTTTGCAACCATTCCTAAGCTTCCCCTAGGAGTGAAAAAGGAAACAGTGTCAGCCTAGTCCTCGGAAATGTTCGGATAATTGTAAGTGTATGTGTATAAAATACACATAAAATCTCTACTTTACTCCCAATTTCGTCTTCAACGTACCTACACATAAAATAAACTCAATTAAGCACAAATATAGTATAGTTTTGCATTAAAGCAGCAAAATGTAAGGTAAGTAATAATGCACTAAAAATATGGAATCATAGCCAAACATAAGAAATCACTCGGATAAATAGTCATTCGCGAAAGGGGATATCCTATAATTATAATAGAACAAGGTGTTGTGTCACATTCTCCTGTAGCAATTTCATTAGAATTTAGCATAGTAGTCGATTCAGGTACCAACGACATGGACATTGAAGATTCATAAAACCGATCCCAACTTTCTAGGAATTGAGGCATAGTAGTTGTTATTGTAGTCGATTGATCAGGTACCAATTGCACCTGATTGTTCCCCATACCATAACCCCTGCCACCAGTTAGTAGTTCAAGAAAACTTGTAGCCTTGACTTCAGATTCCATAAATGCAATATTATGCTCCTCATTAACAGTAAAAGAACAACCTTCTTCTTCTTGATCTTGTGTCTGGATCTTCTCCAATAGTGTGTCACAGCCCATATTTTCATCCGATCTAACCATTATTTCAGGCACATTAAATTCTTGCATCGCGTTCTCAAAGTCAGCGATCATAGATTCTTGAAATTGAGAAAAAGTAGTTAGCCCCAACGACGAACCATTCTCTACACCAGTAGCCTCGTGACTTTGCACCTTAGATTCCTCCATTGGTTCTTCAACATAATAGATAGGAGTGATCATCTCAGTATATTCCTGATCCATCAAAGGCTTAACCGAATTTATCCCAACAGTTTCCACCATTAATGGTTCAACAGATTCTACTATTGCTTTCTCAACAAAATAGTCCTGATCCATCAATGGCTGATCAACATAATTATTTATATCAGAAGTCACCTCAGTATCCACCTTCTCTTGTTCAGAACATGACTCCATAGTAGTTGTCACATTACTAGTCTGACTAAAATTACAAGTAGTACTTCTTTTGGGCAACTTTTTTATGGCACAAATAACATAATCTTTACGCTCAGAATTACTGAACTTATTAAGAATAGGATCAGACAACACATATTCCTTCATTAGCCACTTACCATCATTATAATCATCAGAATTAATACGCTTATTATTATTCTTCTCAGTATAACACATACTCTTCATTCGTCCAATAATCAAATCTTTTTTCCTCTGATCACAACTCTTTATAGTAACAGCTCTTCCCTTATCTTGTTGTTTCCAAGTTCCACCTCTTTTTCCTACAATCCTACTAAACTTTCCCTTGTTCTTCTTCCTTGGTGTAATAAAGTAACGGTAAATACTTGTGTCCCAATTATCTTCTACTCCTCCAGTAGAATGGCCATGGCTGTAAGTTACCCAAGGTTCTTGTTTGTAAACATCATACATTGCAATAAAACCATTGTCATGCAATTCTTGCTTAGCAACAAACCTCAAAAGAAATTTCACTAACTCTGAATCCGTCGGTCGAAATCGATACCCTTCTCCAAGATTATCTAACTCCATCATATTCATTATTGTTTCGTGAATATGAAGATGACAAAAACGCAGCGGCCGAGACTAGAGAGTTTTGAGTGATAAAATAGGGCTATATATATGACTTAGGAGTTTAGATACTTTGTATTTATAGAACAAAAAGTTGATTATGATCAACGGCAATGAGTTCGATTTTAGGGAAGTACGTGAAGCCCAAGTATATTCAACAAATTTTACCTGAAATCCTTGCCTTTGTAAGAAACCAAACGTGTAACAATTTAGGAAACACTCTTTAATCCAGATTATCTATGGTTGAATAACACTGGTTTATATGAATAGCATGTTCCCACAATACTACTCGCCTGCCCATAATATATCAATCCTATATTCCTATGGTATTAAGTCTATCATTAACGAATATAATACGGTACTCAATTAAGCAAGACTGTTAGGTATATTCCTATCCTAACCGTGAAATCGTCCCCCGAGCCACGGGTTCAGAAACAAGCTCTCTCTAATACTACTCTAATCTAAACACGACTTTCCCCAAGCATAGCATATATAGTAGGGTGAATTGGTAGCTACAACAATTCACAAGTTAAAACTAGAATTAAAGAAACAACCACAAGATGATAATCCGAATTAACGAAGATGTAATTAATAAACGTTAATAATCATGTCAACCACAACCCTAGAACTAGAGTGCTTAGTCACTCATGTTCGTAGTAACAATTTTTCAAGTATTTTGCATAAACAAATTACAAAGAAAAGATAAAGGAATGAAGAACTCGATGATTTTCTCCTCCAAAAGTTGTTCCACGTGATGTTCTTACCTCCGGTCGCAAAAACTCCTCTAAAAATGATGTTTAATGACTATTTATATGTGTAGGGAAAAAGTCTAAATGAAATAACCAAGTCCAAAATAAAAAAGGAGACAAAATGGGCTTTAGAACGCGGAACACCCTCGCTACAGGCCTCGCGGCGCGAGACAAAACACGAGCTTCATCTCGCTGTAGCCCGTGCGACGCAAGCTATGGTTTAATCCTCGCCTCGCTAAAACTAATTACAACAAGTTCAAAACTGGTTCTATTTGTCTAGTTCAAAGTATATAAAGGTCAAGGGGTGTTTTATTCAACATCATTATCACCGTCTGATGAAATTTTATTTACAAGACGGTATAGAGAATGGTCTTGTAGAGGACGGGAGGAACGATCACGGGAGGACGGGAGGAACGATCACGGGAGGACGGGAGGAACAATCACAAGCAGGACAGGAGGAACGATCACGTAGAGGTTGACCCTTTGGCGATGACTCACGAGACCGGGGCAACGGAAAAGCTCCAGTAGATAGGAGAGTTCTGATCTGAGCTTGCATGCTAAGGAATTGAGCATCTCTAAGCCTTTCTCTTTCCTTGGCCGCTTCTAGCTCGGATGTGATCTTTGTCACTGTCTCCCGCATAGCGGAGAGGCTCTCCCTATTAAATTGCTTGCCTTGCGAGGAAGTCCCTATTCCTTGCATTCCACACTTATAGCGATAGATTGGGAAGGTGTTCCATCACATCAAAGAAACCACATGGAAATATTTTTTCCATCTTAGTAGAAGTTACACGAATGTTCTTATCCATCCGAAGTAGGTTTTCTTCCCTTAATGTGGTAGAACACAAGTCTTTAAAAAACAAACTAATCTCTGTGATGGGTTTCCAGATTCTTTCAGGCAAACCACAAAATGCAATAGGCACTAAGGTCTCCATGAAAACATGACAGTCATGGCTTTTCAAATGGCTCAACTTCCCTACCTCCATATCTACTTTTTTTCCGAGATTCGACGCATAACCCTTAGGCATCTTTAATTTCGTAACCCAATCACAAATTTGTCGTCTTTCCTCCAAAATGAATGTGTAACTTGCTTTGGGCTTGGACACCTTACCATAGTTTGCTGTCTGCAAGTATAATTCAGGCCGCCTGCAATATTCTTGTAAGTCCATTCTAGCCTTCGGGTTATCTTTTGTTTTACCTTTAACATCCATCACTATGTTGAACAAATTGTCAAAATAATTCTTCTCAATATGCATGACATCAAGGTTGTGTAAGAGAAGATTATCCTTCCAATAAGGCAACTCCCAAAATATACTCTGTTTCGTCCAATTATGAGTAACACCATATCTGGCAAATCTATAAGGTGGAGCCTCGGTAACTTTACTGAAGTTCTGGACCCTCTCCAAAATTTCCTCACCTGAAAGTATCGGAGGTGGAGAATCATATTCCACTTTATTCTTTTTGAATGCATTTTTCATCCTTCTAAACTCATAATCATCAGGCAAGAATTGACGGTGACAATCAAACCATGATTGCTTTCGGCCGTGTTTTAAAGTGAACGCTTTACCATTTTCCATGCAGTAAGGACAAGCTAGCTTCCCAGCAGTCATCCACCCAGACAACATTCCATATCAGGAAAATCGTTAATAGTCCACATTAAATTAGCACGCAAATTAAAATTTTTCTTGGTTGATATGTCATATGTTTCAACACCATCATACCATAACTATTTTAGCTCATCAATCAAAGGTTGTAAATATACATCAATCAAACTTTTCGGATTACGTGGACCGGTAATAATACAATTTAAGAATATATATGGACTAGTCTGTGATGACCCAAAATGTCATCTTTAAATTTAAAAAGTAATTTTGTGTTCTAAGACCTCGAAAAGCACCATTTATCATTCATCGAATTGCGTGCACAGTCCAAAATAATTGCCAAAAAGTTTTTATGTGAAAAATGGATTAAAATGTGAAATAGAGCTTTAAAACTTAACTAAGTTGACTTTGGTCTACATTTTTAGAAAACGGACCTGGATCAGTGTTTTGATAGTTCCGGTAGCTCCGTATCGTGAAATGGGACTTGGGCGGATGCCCGAAATTTAATTTGGAGGTCCCTAGCTCAAGTTATGGCCATTTAACGGAACTAAAAATTTAAAGGCTAAAGACTTCCAAGTTTGACCACGGGGTTGACTTTTTTATATCAGGGCCGGAATCCGATTCTGAAAATGTGAATAGCTATGTTATATCATTTATGACTTGTGTGCCAAATTTCAAGTCATTCCGGATTCATTTAATATGTTTTGGCACAAAATTTGCAAATTGAAAAGTTTAAAACTCAAAGTCCGAATCGAGGTGTGAATTGCAATTTCGATGTTATTTGATGTGATTTGAGACCCCGAGTAAGTCTGTATTATGTTACAGGACTTGCTGGGATATTTGGATAAGGTTCCGAGGGGCTCGAGTGAGTTTCAGATAGGCCACGTGATGTTTTGAACTTAGAAAATTTTGCTGGTATAACTGAACCTGTTGCAGGCCTCTGATCTCGCAATTGCGAGATCAGACATCACAAATGCGAACCAAGATGGTATGGCAATTGCGAGATTTTTATCGCAATTGTGAAGAAAGCCTAGGCCAGCAGTTCTCGCAGTTGCGAGTTTATCTTCGCAATTGCGAAGGGCCAATTGTCGCAAATGCGACATAATCTTCGCATTTGCGAAGGCAGCGGGATTGTGAAGGGCATCACAATTGCAAGTGTTTCTTCGTATTTGCGAAGCTCAGGTCGCAATTGCGACACCTGCAGCCAAACAAAATGACTTTTGGACGGGATTTTTGATTCATTTCCCAAATCTTCAAAACCTAAGACATCAAGAGGCGATTTTGGGTGATTTTCACGGGAAAACATTGGGGTAAGTGTTCCTTATCCTATATTGATTATATTTCATAATTTCATACTCATTTATATCATGAATCCATGAATTTATGAAAGAAAAATCAGATTTTTCTAAAATCTTCCAAAAACGAAAAATTAAGATTTGAAGGTCCATTTGATATCGGAATTGGATAATTTTTATATGGTTGGACTCGTCTCAGAATGAGTGTTCGGATTTCGTAAGGTTTTTTGAGATTTGAGATGTGGGTCCCACTGCCGAATATTTTAATGAATTTCGGATTTTATCCGAAAAATTAGTAAATTCATATGGAATTAATTCCTATGATTAGTATTCAATATATCGAATTTTATGTGAATAGATTTGAAGCTTTTGGAGACAAATTTAAAAGAAAAAGTTGTGGTTAAGTAATTGATTGGAATTTGCAAAGCGAGGTAAGTGTCGTGGTTAACCTTGACTTGAGGGAATAGAACTCTTAAATTATTTGTTATGTGAAATGTATGTGAACGATGTATAGGCAAGGTGACGAGTGTCTATACGTCGTCAAATTAATTATTTGCCTGCTTACTTAAAAAATCATAAATTGTTTTAAAACATAATATAATTATTATAATAATTGTGTCTCTCCTATTCTTTGTCAAATATTAATTCTTGAATTTCTGCATTAATTGTTACATGCTATTTGAATTATGTGTTTTAATTGTTATTTGACATTTAGCATATTAAATATTAAACTGCCTATTTTCTCCTTGATTTCCATAATAATCTGCTATTTTTCATTGTTTGTTTCATAATTAAATTATAATTATTGTATGCTTGTTGTCTTATAATTTTATATTAATTGTTGCATTTATTGGGAAAGTATCTTCCATAAGAATTGGTAAATGAATATATTGGAGGATCGGGTTGCACACCGCAACAAACTTATGAAAAGTCCATATTGGAGGATCGGATTGGACGCTGCAACAAACTTATGAAAAGTCCATATTGGAGGATCGGGTTGCACGCCGCAACAGACTTATGAAAAGTCCATATTGGAGGATCGGGTTGCACGCCGCAACAGACTTATTAAAAGCCCATATTGGAGGATCGGGTTGCAGGCCACTACAGACTTATTTAAAAATCGACATACATATATATATATATATATATTGGGGGATCAGGTTGCACGCCGCAACAGATTTGATTAAAGGAATATATTGTGAGAGCGGGTTGCACACTGCAACAGAATTGAATGTGAATATATTGCGAGAGCGGGTTGCACGCTGCAACATAATTGGTTTAAATGATAATGGATTATGACTGCTGAGTTGGCTTCAATTATTATAAATGATTTACCTATTTTATTTCTATTATTTGTTGTTGTCATTAATATTGTGTACAGGTTAATGTAAGTGAACCGCCTTAGCCTCGTCACTACTTCGTCGAGGTTAGGCTCAGCACTTACCAGTACATGGGGTCGGTTGTACTGATACTACACTCTGCATTTCTTGTGCGGATTTTGGAGTTGGTCCCAGCGGCGTACCATACACTTGCTCGGATTTCAACTATTCAGAGGAGACTCGAGGTATAACTGCATGGCGTCCGCAGTTCTGAAGTCCACGTCTATTTTACTTTAGCTTTGTGTTTATTTGCAGACAGCTTTATTTTATTTAGACCTTTATTTGTATTATTCTAAAAGCTCGTGCACTTGTGATACCAATTATGGGATGGTATTTAGACACCGTTATTTTTATGGATTATTTTACTATATTTCAAACCTTGCTTCCATTTTTGGTTCCTTGATTATTAATAATGTAAAGATTGTTTAAAAATTGGTTAATATTATTCTAACAAATGAAATGTTAGGCGCCATCACGGTCCGAAGGTGGAACTTTCGGGTCATGACAGTTGGTATCAGAGAACTAGGTTACATAGGTCTCACGAGTCACGAGCAAGCTTAGTAGAGTCTGAAGGATCGGTACGGTGACATTTGTACTTATCTCTCAGAGGATATGAAGTTTAGGAACAATATCACTTCTTTCTTATTCTGTCGTGCGATTTTATTCTATCATCGATGATTGAACCATTCTACTCTTATTCTCTCACAGATGGTGAGAACACGTAATACCTCTACCGATGGTCAGGGACCAGAACCCCCAGTGGCAACTACGGCCAGGGGTAGAGGTCGAGGCCGAGGTCGTGCTAGAGGCCGAGGCAGAGGCCGAGGTAGAGCTCAGTCCAGAGCTCGAGCAGCTGCACCTGTTAAGAACCTCAGGTGGACCTTCAGGAGGAGGTTCCAGTTCAGAATGTACCAGTTGGACCAGTTCAGGTTCCGGAAAGATTCATAGCCACTCCAGTACTCCAGGACGCTCTAGTCCGTTTGGTAAGTCTTATGGAGGGCGTGGCCCAGAATGGTACATTTCCAATGGCACCAGCAGTCTCACAGGCTGGGGGAGGAGCACCAACTCCCACTACTCCCGCTCCAGAGCAGATGGCCCCCCAAAATTAGGCTCCAGCAACCCCGCCAGTTAGGGTAGTTCAGCCAGTTGTTGCGGCACAGATCGGTGATAGGCCCGCCATGTCTTTTGAGGCCTTATTGAGACTGGATAATTTTACCAAGCTCTTTCCAGTTCACTTCAGTGGTACACCTTCTGAGGACCCACAGGATTATCTTGAACACTGCCATGAAATGTTGCGGAACATGGGTATAGTTGAGACCAATGGGGTTGACTTTGCAGTATTTGAGATGACGGGTTCCGCCAAGAGATGGTGGAGAGATTATACATTAACCAGACTAGTTAGATTGCCTGCACTTACATGGGAGCAGTTCTCTCAGCTATTTCTAGAAAAGTTCCTCCCTATCACACTGAGAGAGGAATTTCGCAAGCAATTTGAGCGTCTACAGCAGGGCAGTATGACTGTTACTCAGTATGAGTCCCGTTTTGTGGATTTGGCCTATCATGCTCTCATTTTACTACCTACGGAGGGAGAGAGAGTGAGGAGGTTTATTGAGGGACTCACTCACCCTATCATACTTCAGATGGCCAAGGAGAGTGAAAGTGACATTTCTTTTCAGGTGGACGCTAATGTCGCAAGGAGGATCGAGATGGTTCTTGCACAGGAGAGAGGGCAGAGGTCCGATAAGAGGCCTCATCAGTTTGGTGGTTTCAGTGGTGCCTCGTCTGGAGGCAGGGGTAATTTTGGTAGGGGTCATCCTCCCAAACCATTTCATTCAGCACTTCATGTATCTCCCGGTGCTTCAGGGAGTCACGGTCCTATTATGCCTTACTCTGGGCAGCCAGTATTCAGTGCACATTCAACTCCTATAAGTGCATCACCACTCCAGAGTTACTACAGTGGTCATCCGGCCAATTTGGGTTAGCTTCAGCTTCAGCCGCCACGACATGAGGATGGGTGTTATGAGTGTGGAAACATTGGTCACATCAGGAGGTATTGCCCTAGATTGGCGAGTAACAGATCTCGGCAAGATTCTCTTGCCTTCATACCGGCACCGATTGCTTCACCGCCTTCTCAACCAGCTAGAGGTAGGGGTCAGGCAGCTAGAGGTGGAGGTCAGGCCATTAGAGGTGGAGGTCAGACTGTTAGAGGTGGAGGCCAGCCAGTTAGAGACCGTCCCAGAGACATAGTTCAGAGTGGTGGGCCCCACCCCTGATTTTATGCTTTTCCGGCTAGGCCTGAGGCCGAGTCATCTGATGCTGTGATCATAGGTATTATTCTAGTTTGCCATAGAGATGCTTCACTTCTATTTGATTTGATCCAGGATCTACATATTCCTATGTGTCCTCCTATTTTGCTTCATATTTGGTTGTGCCTTGTGATTCGCTGGGTGCTTTTGTGTGTGTATCTACACCGGTGGGAGACTCTGTTGTAGTAGATCATGTCTATCGTTCGTGTGTGGTTACTATTGGTAATCTTGAGACTAGTGTGGATCTTCTACTTCTTGATATGATGGATTTTGATGTCATCTTGGGTATGGATTGGTTGTCCCCTTATCATGCTATATTAGATTCTCATGCCAAGATAGTGACCCTAGCTATGCCGGGGTTACCTCGGTTAAAGTGGAAAGGAACTCCTGGCCATTTTGCCAGTAGGGTTATTTCTTATATGAAAGCTCGGCGTATGGTAGAGAAAGGATGTCTAGCCTATTTGGCTTATATTCGCGATCCCAGTGCGGATGTCCCTTTTATGCACTCAGTACTAGTTGTTCGTGAATTTCCAGAAGTATTTCCTGCAGATTTGTCGGGAATGCCACCCGACAGAGATATTGACTTCTGTATTGATTTGGCTCCGGGCACTCAACCCATTTTTATTCCACCATACTGTATGGCCCCGCCAGAGTTGAAAGTATTGAAAGAGCAGTTACAAGACTTGCTTGAACAGGGATTCATTAGACCTAGTGTTTTGCCCTGGGGTGCACCAGTATTATTTGTAAAGAAGAAAGATGGCTCTATGCGGATGTGTATAGATTATCGGTAGTTGAACAAAGCCTCTATCAAAAACAAATATCCGCTGCCAAGAATTGATGACTTATTTGATCAGATTCAGGGTGCCAAGGTATTTTTGAAGATCGATTTGAGGTATGGTTACCATCAGCTGAAGATTAGGGCATCTGGTGTCGCTAAAACAGCTTTTCGAACTCGGTATGGGCATTACGAATTCCTAGTGATGTCATTTGGGTTGACAAATGCCCAGCAGCATTTATGGATTTGATGAATCGGGTGTTCAAGCCTTATTTGGATTCTTTTGTGGTTGTATTCATTGATGATATCTTGATTTACTCCAGCAGTCGAGAGGAGCATGAGTTTTGGTTAGACTCAGTTGCCTTTTTGGGGCATATTGTATCGGCAGAAGGCATAAAGGTGGATCCTAAGAAGATTGAGGCTGTTCAGAATTGGCCTAGACCTACTTCAGTTACAGAGATCCGGAGTTTCCTGGGTTTAGCAGGTTATTATCGTCGGTTCGTGGAGGGGTTTTCATCTATAGCAAGCCCATTGACCAGATTGACCCAGAAAGGTGTCCCATTCAGATATTCAGATGAGTGTGAGGTGAGCTTTCAGAAGCTCAAGACCGCTTTGACTATGGCGCCAGTGTTGGTATCACCCACAGGTTAAGGATCGTATACGGTATATTGTGACGCATCTCACATTGGGCTTGGTGTAGTATTTATGCAAGATGGAAAGGTAATTGCATATTTATCGCGACAATTGAAAATTCACGAGAAGAATTATCATGTTCATGACTTAGAATTGACATCCATTATTCATGCATTGAAGATTTGGAGGCATTACCTCTACGGTGTCTCGTGTGAGGTATTTACTAATCATCGTAGCCTTCAGTATCTGTTCAAACAAAAGGATCATAATTTGAGACAGAGAAGATGGTTGGAGTTGTTGAAAGACTATGATATCACCATTTTGTATCACCCCGGAAAGGCCAATGTGGTGGCCGATGCTTTGAGTAGAAAGGCTGTGAGTATGGGCAGTTTTGCGTATATTCCAGTTGGTGAGTGACCATTAGCTGAAGATGTTCTGACTTTGGCTAATCAATTCGTGAGGTTAGATGTTTCAGAACACAGTCAGGTTCTAGCTTGCACAGTAGCTCGGTCTTCTTTATATGAGCGCATCAGAGAGAGGCAGTATGATGATCCTTATTTACTTGTCCTTAAGGACACGGTGCGGCACGGTGATGTCAAACAGGTTGCTGTAGGGGAAGATGGGCGAATTCAGGGTCGTATTTGTGTGCCTAATATGAATGGGCTTCGTGAATTAATTCTTGAAGAAGCACACAGTTCCATGTATTCTATTCATCCAGGTACCGCCAAAATGTATCAAGATTTGCGGCAACATTATTGGTGGAGGAGAATGAAAAAGGATATAGTTGCATATGTAGCTCGGTGTTTGAATTGTCAGCAAGTTAAGTACGAGCATCAGAGACCTGGTGGTTTGCTTTAGAAGTTAGAAATTTCTGAGTGGAAGTGGGAGCGTATCACTATGGATTTTGTTGTTGGGCTCCCACGGACGCAGAGAAAATTTGACGCAGTTTGGGTCATTGTGAACAGGTTGACCAAGTCAGCACATTTCATTCCAGTGGCAGTTACCTATTCTTCAGAGAGGTTAGCTGAAATTTACATTCGTGAGATTATCCGCCTTCACGGTGTGCCCGTGTCTATTATTTTAGATCGAGGTACGCAGTTTACCTCATATTTGTGGAGGGTTGTACAACATGAGTTAGGCACGTGGGTTGAGTTGAGTACAGCATTTCATCCACATACAGACGGACAGTCAGAGCGCACCATTCAGATATTGGAAGATATGCTTCGCGCTTGTGTTATTGACTTTGGAGGTTCTTGGGATCATTTCTTGCCACTTGCGGAGTTTGCTTAAAATAATAGCTAACAGTCGAGCATTCAGATGGCTCCATATGAGGCATTATACGGAAGGCGATACCGATCTCCAGTTGGTTGGTTTGAACTGGGAGAGGCTCGGTTGTTGGGTACCGATTTGGTACAGGATGCCTTGGATAAGGTCAAGATTATTCAGGATCGACTTCGTACAGCTCAGTCTAGGCAAAAGAGTTATGCCGACCATAAAGTTTGTGGTATTACATTTATGGTTGGAGAAAGAATATTGCTCCGGGTTTCACCTATGAAAGGTGTAATGAGGTTCGGAAAGAAGGGCAAGTTGAGCCCTAGGTATATCGGACACTTTGAAATTCTTGAAAGGGTGGGTGAAGTAGCTTACAGGCTTGCATTACCACCTAGTTTATCAGCAGTTCATCTGGTGTTCCATGTGTCTATGCTCCGGAAATATCATGGTGATTCGTCCCATGTGTTACATTTCAGCTCAGTCCAATTGGACAAAGATTTGACTTACGAGGAGGAGCCGGTGGCTATTCTAGCCCAGCAGGTCCGACAGTTGAGGTCTAAGAGTTATCCTTCAGTTTGGGTGCAATGGAGAGGTCAGCCGGTAGAGGCATCTACCTGGGACTCCGAGTCGAACATGCGGAGTAAATATCCAAACCTTTTCTCCAGCTCAGGTATTTTTTTTCTAACTCCGTTCGAGGACGAACGTTTGTTTTAAAGGTGGAGAATGTGATGACCCAAAATGTCATCTTTAAATTTAATAAGTAATTATGTGTTCTAAGACCTCGAAAAGCACCATTTATCATTCCTCGAATTGCGTGCCCAGTCCGAAAAATTTTCCAAAAAGTTTTTATGTGAAAAATGGATTAAAATGTGAAATAGAGCTTTAAAACTCAATTGAGTTGACTTTGGTCAACATTTTTAGCAAACGGACCCGGATCAGTGTTTTGACAGTTCCGATAGCTCCGTATCGTGATTTGGGATTTGGGCGTATGCCCAGAATTTAATTTGGAGGTCCCTAGCTCAAGTTATGGCCATTTAACGGAACTAGCAATTTAAAGGCTAATGACTTTCAAGTTTGACCACGGGGTTGACTTTTTGATATCGGGGCCGGAATTTGATTCTGGAAATGTGAATAGCTCCGTCATGTCATTTATGACTTGTGTGCCAAATTTGAAGTCATTCCGGATTCATTTAATATATTTTGACACAAAATATGCAAATTGAAAAGTTTAAAACTCAAAGTCCGAATCGAGGTGTGAATTGCAATTTCGATGTTATTTGATGTGATTTGAGACCCCGAGTAAGTCCGTATTATGTTACGGGACTTGTTGGGATATTTGGATAAGGTTCCGAGGGGCTCGGGTGAGTTTCGGATAGGCCACGGGATATTTTTGTCACGACCCAATTTTCCCTCCGTTTGGGTATCGTGATGGCACCTAGTCTTAGGGACTAGGTAAGCCTAACAATAATTAAAACAACATTATTTAACTAGAATCTCTTAAAATTCCCAAAACCGGTTATACAAGTCATAAGCTCTACAGTGTGTTTGCTAGAAAACTTCTATATACAACTGTCCAGAATAAGAATAAATAGTGCAAAACGAAAAGGTTAAAGGTGACTCCAAAGCCTGCGAACGCAGCAGCAGGTTTACCTTGAGTCTCCGCAGCAACAGTCCACACCGCTAGCTAACGAACAAGTACATGGATCTGCACAAAAATGTGCAGAAGAGTAGCATGAGCTCACCACAGCGGTGCCCAGTAAGTATCAAGACTAACCTCGGTGGAGTATTGACGAGGAACAGTCAAGACACTCACAGGTCTAATAAACTAAACAGATATAAGTACATGAAAAACAGAAGTATGATGTCACATAAAGACTATGAAATATGGCTCATAGTACAATGATGGAAATAAGGAAGGAAACAACAAGTATCAGCGGAATATCATGAAAATGACACAGAAAGGTGAATGGAACACAACCTAAATCCGAAATCACAAATACAGAAAGGACAAGTAATAATTCAGCAACTCCAACCGCTTTTACATCAAGTTTTAGTCAACAACTCTACGAGGTACCGAACCTCAGACAAATCACAACTCACGGGTCTCAATACCTGAACTCTAACACTTAGCATCATGTACCCTCATAACATCTCATAACCGCACTGATGACTCACGTGCCAAATAGAGCCATTCTCACATAGAAGGCAAGTAAACAAGGGTGAGTCCGAGACTAGAGACTATCATATTCATTGTTTCTTGAATATGAATATGAAAAAAACGAATAAAAGAGAAGTGTATAATACCAGCGGCCGAGACTAGAGAGTTTTGAGTGATAAAATAGGGCTATATATCAGACTTAGGAGTTTAGATACTTTGTATTTATAGAACAAAAAGTTGATTATGATCAACGGCAATGAGTTCAAAGTGACCCATAATCTCAGGCTTCACAATTGCCTGAGTCATATTAGCAATATTGGGCCTTGCAGCTTCTATCACCGCGCGCCCTTCATTACCTTCCATCTCTATTGGTTGTGATTGAACTACGATGTCCAACTCTCTTTCAATTCTTGTTCTAGCTTCAACTTCCCTCCTCACCCTATGAAGTGTTCTTTCGATCCCAGGATCAAGAGGAAGGATATTGTTTGCGCTTCTACTCCTCTGCATTCAAGAGAACAGCCTGCGTTATCACAAATAAAGCAAACTAAAAATTAAAACTTGAACAAATAACGAATAAAAGCTTAACTTAGATAAACAATCAATAACTAAGTCCCCGGCAACTGCGCCAAAAACTTGTTGGTTTCCCAAGTACACGCAAGTATACGTAGCCGTCAAGTAATAAAGTGACTCGAAAGTTGGATGTCGAACCCACAGAGACTTAGATCAATTTTCAACTAAGCAAACTAAAATCAATTAATTATCCAAGATATTTAAGAGTGATGTTTTTCTATTAATCTACTATTGCGGAAATTAAACAAGTAACAACTAATTTATCAAGAATGCAAATGTGTATGATGAGATTTTAATTCAGAGGAGGTGAAAATTCCAGGGTTGTGGTTGGTTTATCAATCCTATTAAGTTCAATAATCACACTCGTTAATCCAGATTATCTATGGTTGCTAATTAAAAGGATCGTTTATATGAATAGCATGTTCCCACAATGCTACTCACCTGCTCGCAATATATCAATCCTATATTCCTATGGTATTGAGTCTATCATGAACGAATATAATACGGTATTCAATTAAGAAAGATTGTTAGCTATATTCCTATCCTAACCGCGAAATCATCCCCTGAGCCACAGGTTCAGAAACAAGCTCTCTCTAATTCTACTCTAATCTAAACACGGCTTTCCCCAAGCATAGCATAGATAGCAGGGTGAATTGGTAGCTATAACAATTCACAAGTTAAAACTAGAATTAAATAAACAACCACAAGATGATAATCTGAATTAACGAAGATGTAATTAATAAACGTTATTAATCATGTCAACCACAACCCTAGAACTAGAGTGCTTAGTCACTCATGTTCGTAGTAATAATTTTCCAAGCGTTTTGCATAAACAAATTGAAAAACTCGATGATTTTCTCCTCCAAAAGTTGTTCCACGTGATGTTCTTGCCTCCGGTCACAAAAACTCCTAAAAAAATGGTGTTTAATGACTATTTAGATGTGTAGGGAAAAAGCCTAGACGAAATAATCAAGTTCAAAATCAAAAAAGAGATAAAATAGGTTTTAAAACCCGGAACACCCTCGCTACAAGCCTCGCGGCATGAGGAAAAACTTGAGCTTCATCTCGTTGCAGCCCGTGCGACGCAAGCTGTGTCGCGTACTTTAATCCTCGCCTCGCCTGCTCTAACGCGAGCAAAGTAGCTCGCTACACCTACTGCTGTTTCGATTCAATTTTGTTGCCTAACATTTCCAATTCACGTTTTTGTTTCTTTTTTCATTTGTTTTTTTTGTCTTCTTTTGATTTGTCTCTTTTATCTTCCTTTGTAATGTTAAGCTTTAATTCTTATATATCCACTAATTAAATAATCATAACTTCATTCTTGTTGTGTATAAAATACACATAAAATCTCTACTTTGTTCCCAATTTCGTCTTCAACGTACCTACACATAAAATAAACTCAATTAAGCACAAATATAGTATAGTTTAGCATTAAAGCCCCAAAATGTAATTATATAGTTTAGCATTAAAGCCCCAAAACTCAATTAAGCACTTGGATAAATAGTCATTCGCGAAAGGGGATATCCTATAATTATATTAGATCAATATACAATTTGTTACAAGAAACTGTTTGATTCTTAATGGTAAAATACTTGCACGAAAGTTATATCAAATACGAATTGTCTTTATACGATTTTATTTGTGTGCGTGCGCGCAACTAATTAAAAGGAACCGAACATGATCTTGTTTTTCATTATCAGTTTCATGTGATTTTTTCTAGACCAAGTGAATTAGAAATGTCTCAAAATTGCCCACTTAATGTTTGGCGTTATTATCACTTGCCACTAAGATTTTAGTGGAAAAGTTAAGTAAAAGGATAATATGAAGATGAAAAAAACGCAGCGGCCGAGACTAGAGAGTTTTGAGTGATAAAATAGGGCTATATATATGACTTAGGAGTTTAGATACTTTGTATTTATAGAAGAAAAAGTTGATTATGATCAACGGCAATGAGTTCGATTTTAGGGAAGTACGTGAAGCCCAAGTATATTCAACAAATTTTACCTGAAATCCCTGCCTTTGTAAGAAACCAGCCATTTTTTTTAATGTACTGGTTCAAATATGGAATTCGAAGTGCTAACATGTTGAAGTTGTAATTGAACTCAACTGATAAGTACTCAACAAAACATCCATCACAGCCTACCATCTTCCAGATTTACCAAGCACATACAGTCCAACTTATGAGCCATATCTTATGTTCATTTGAAGAAAAAGCACAGCAGTTGCATTCACAACTGTTGCAAAGGCTGTTGAGGCTACCAACTCATGTTATAAAAGCAACAAATAGCACGAATGTTGAGGCTACACTTAGAATTTAAATTGCATTCACGACTAAAATGTTATACAACACTAGTCATATTTCCAAAAGTTGAATAGAATTGCAACAAAGCTTGAATATAACTTCTTAAAATAATGTCAACTAGTGACCCAAAAAAGACAGAATAATTAATATAAGTCTGGATACTTAGCAAAATACATGAACTCAAAATAGCATAATCCTAACACAACTATATTCTTGAGGATGCTCTTTTGCATTATGGTGCTGGAGGGGCTGGACTTGCAACTGAAGAGGTAGGTGATGAAGATCCAATTTGGTTTCTCATGTTTGCACTTAGTTGTTGTAGCTGGGAAGTTGTAATAGCATTTCTGCCTTTAAACTTAAGCCCAGAAGGTTTAAAATCAAGATCAATATTGACTGCACTAGTAACCTTCACAACCTTAGTCCCATTTGATTGCTCTTTTAACCCCAACAATAAGTTTTCTAGGAGCAGTTGCTGGAGGTGCATTTGGAATGCACCGACGCCAAATCTAAGTATTGTTTCCCCTCCCTCTGCCACTGCTTGTATTAGTTGCACTAGATTCTTGAGTTGCTTGACTTCCTTAGTTTTCTTGAATTGCTTGAGTTGACTGTCTACTTGTAGACTCTCCAAATCCACCCTAAAAAAAATTTCCAATTATAACATTTATTTAAGTTAGCATTCGAAGTGAAAAGAAAGGTGAAAAACATTACAACTTACCCTTGATTGGAAGGATGACTTGTTATGGCCTGCTTGATGACATTTTGAACATGTCATCTTCACTCCTTGATTGGAGAGCTTGCCATACTTCTTTTTTTAAGGCTCATTCTTGGCCTTTCTTCTTTTTTTGGGGGGTCTGCCTGGCATTGGCTTTGGTGCTGGAGGCTCAATTACTATGTTATTAGTGCCAGGCCACATCTTCATGTTAGGAATTTGTTCAAGAAAGTATTGATATGCCTTGCGAAATGTCTCCTTTCTATGCCAGTTATCCACATAATTATATGGTTCTTCTTCTTGGTGATAGATTGCACATATTGCATGTGCACAAGATATCTCTCTTAACTGCCAAGATCTACAAGTGCATGTTCTTCTCCTCAAGTTCACTATACATATGTTTTCATACTCATCAACCTCAAACCCATCAATTCCAAATCACAAAACTTTGCATTTCCTAGAAAACTCCTTATTTTCTTCTAGAACCACTCTTGCCATAGGAGAAATGTCTGTAATCCAAATCTCTGCAAACTTTATCATATTAACATGTCTCCTAACTACTTTATATGTAATGTCCTCTAACATGTTAATAATAGACTGGTGCCTAGGTGCCAATATCCAAGAACTAAAGGTCTCACACATATTATTTTCTACAATATCACATTTGAAGTGTTCAAGAAAAAAGCTTTGCACCAATACTCTTTGTTATACTTCAATAGGCTTTCACATATATTTTTTCAAGTTTTTCCAACCCGTTCTTCTTTCAATTTCACCTCAAAACTAGCCTTAGAATACCTCCAAAATTGCTTTCTCATCTCCTCACCTCTCCAAGTTTTTGACCAGTTAGACCATATGTGCCTGGCACACATTCGATGCTCAAAATTTGGTAGTAATTCAGGAATGCTTGGTACCAATCCCTACAAAACATAAATGAATCAAATAGAACCCTACAAAATAGAGACGAATAAAACAAAATAATAACACATGAAGTAGAAATTGAAGCCAGAAAGTTTTGGTAAAATACCTTTTGCGTATCAAACATAACTGTTAATCCAACTTCATCTCCTAACTCCAAATCAGATATTAAGTTGTATATAAACCAACTCCAAGATGCTTTTGACTCATTGTCTATCACATCCCATGCAATGGGATAAGAAACTAGATAAAGGATCTCTAGTTGTCGCAATAGATCACTATTTTCTTTAATGATCAAGTTTGCCTTCGCAAATGAGAAATTATTGGTTCCCCAAGTACACGCAAGTATACGTGGCCGTCAAGTAATAAAGTCACACGAAAGTCGGATCTCGAACCCACAGAGACTTAGATCAATTGTCAACTAAGCAAACTAAAATCAATTAATTGTCTAAGATATTTTAAGAATGATATTTTTCTATTAATCTACTATTGCGAAAATTAAACAAGTAACAACTAATTTATCAAGAATGCAAATGTGTATGATGAGATTTTAATTCAAAGGAGGTGAAAATTCCAGGGTTGTGGTTAGTTTATCAATCCTATTAAGTTCAATAATCACACTCGTTAATCCAGATTATCTATGGTTGCTAATTAACGGGATCGTTTATATGAATAGCATGTTCCCACAATACTACTCGCCTGCCCACAATATATCAATCCTATATTCCTATGGTATTGAGTCTATCATGAACGAATATAATACGGTATTCAATTAAGCAAGACTGTTAGGTATATTCCTATCCTAACCGCGAAATCGTCCCTGTCACGATCCAAAATCCCACCACAGGCGTCGTGATGGCACCTAGTCTCTAAGACCAGGTAAGCCGATTTCTATTACATTTTGAAGCCATTTTTGTTTTTTTTTAAAAACTAACAGCGGAAATAATTACAATACACAACCTCCCAAGACTGATAGTTCTGAGTCACGAACTCTAACTGAATACATGGAATGATCACGAGGACCGAATATATAATACGGTTTGATTACAAATTAACAGTACAATGAAATGAAAAGACTCCAAGGGACTACGATGGCCAAACAGCTCTACCTTGAATCCTTATGATCGCGCTTTAACTCTGCTCTAGTCCGATATCTTCAATACCTGGCTCTGCACAAAAAATGTGCAGAAGTATAGAGTGAGCACACCATAACGGTGCCCAGTAAGTGTCAAGACTAACCTCAATGGAGTAGAGACGAGGTACAGTCAAGACACTCACTAGTCTAATAACCTGTGCAATATAATATACAAAATAATAGAAAACAAATAATAATAAAGGCAGGATAAAACAACCAGTGATATGCACAACAGACAACAAGAACACTATTAATATCACTCAACAATTAATAAACACAATTACACCCAATTAAATCAAGCCCTTCAAATAAATGTCTTTCACATAGTTCTTCCAGATAACTCTCTTTCAAATATAATTCTCTCAAATAATTATTTTTCAAATATAATTCTTTCAATAAATCTTTTCAAATACAATTTCCTCAAATAAATATCTTTCAAAATACAATTCTTTTATATGATACTTTCTAAGTAAAAATCCTTTCAAATAAATATTTTGAATATAATTCTTTCAATTAAAAAGTCACCATGTGACACCTCATTTCAAAATCATCAAAATACGGGTCTCTGCCCATTTTCATATTTTTTTATAATCCGGGTCTCAGCCCATTTTTATATTTCCACGGCACCTCGTGCCCATAATTAAATCATCATATCTGCCCGGCACCTTGTGCCCTCATTTCATATCACAACTGTACGGACAATTCACGTGCCAAATATCATTATCATTTCATCACAGCACATTGTGCCCACATTTTTATATCACAACTGCACGGACAATTCACGTGCCAATATCCCCATCTCATATCACAATTCACGGCACCTCGTCCCCACATTTCATTTTATAAACCGCCTGGCAATAGCCACAGGCTCTCAATTTCAACATAAATCAGATTATTATCAATTTACTAACAACTAGACAAGTTGCACAAGGTATAAAAATAAACACAAGAAAATCACATCACATGAAAATTGTCAACACCACAACCCCACATCATCACATATCGTACCTGACAATAGCCATCCTTATCGCTCATATTGCCACCCTTATCGCTCCTATAGCCACCCTTATCGCTCCGCCCAGACGATATCAATAGCCACCCTTATCGCTCCTATTGCCACCCTTATCGCTCCTATAGCCACCCTTATCGCTCCGCTCAGACAATATCAATAGTCAACAAACACAACAGTGAAATGCCACCCTTATCTCCCCAAAATAACAACTCACACACACAATAATTTACACGAAAAATTATCACAACAACATAACAAAAATCAATTCATATCACAATTTGCCCAATAGCCACGACCAAATTTCAAAGCTATAACCAAGTCAATTAATTTCACAGCAAATAGCCAAATGCTCCACACAATGTGTACAACACCCAAAAACAATCAATAGAGATAGGAATTACTCAGCATAAAGCAAGTTTTCATGAAAGATCAAATTTTCAATAATTATATAAACACCTCTTCTTAAGCTCATTTAATTAATTATTTGCAGAGGGAAAAATCCAAAATGAAATGAAATTCCAATAATTATCAAACCAGCAAATTCACGAAATTTCATAAATAATCAACTAACAATCACATCACATTTTCATATAACAACAGAGTCAACAACAAGGGTTTAGGCACGACAAGTAGATGATTAAATATGTGCCAATAATTATCCATTTTACTACACAATATGTGCAAGACTTTAACTCAATAAAATTTGCACATATAAACCAAGTACGTACTCGTCACCTCACGTACATGGTTCTCAATTACCCAAGTTGCACATAAGACTCAATGCCTAAGGGGAATTTCCCTCACTCGAGGTTAAGCAAGACACTTACCTCTTTGAAGTTATGCCGATATTCCAAAATCGCCTTCTTGCTTGAATTGACCTCTGGGCTGTTCAAATCTATCCAAATTAATTATATAACTTCATTAAAATTCATCGGAAACAATTCCGGATAATAATACGTCGACTTAAAATTTTATTCCAAAAACAGTCAACAAAAGTAAACACGGGACCCGCCTCTCGAAACCTGACAAAATATTCATGACCTCCAAATCTTAAATTTTCGTTTTTGGAAGATTTTACAAAAATCTTGATTTTTCTTCCATTAAATCCGAATTAAATGATGGATTCAAAGGCATAATCATGAAAATTAATCAAAACTGGATAAGAATCACTTACCCCAAACACCCACGCAAGAATCTCTCCAAAAATCACCTTCCACCGAGCTCCCAATTTGATTTTTGAGTTATGAACCCAAACACCCAGTTTTTGGGACTTTTAATTCTGCCCAGATACACCTTCTTCGCGTTCGCGAAGGCCAAAAATCCAGCTGCCTCCAATCCTTCTTCGCTTTCGTGTGACAAGCATCGTGTTCGTGAAGGCCAATTGCTTCTGCCCCATCATTTCCTCTTCGCGTTCGCGAAGACCAGCTGACAAACTCCTCCGTGTTTGCGTTTCAAGCTTCGCGTTCGCGAAGGCCAAATGACCCCGCGCCCCTATCTTCCTTTTCTTCTTCGCGTTCGCGTTTCCTGGGCCGCGTTCGCAAAGGCTTGCCCTGTTCCTTCTTCGCGTTCGCATTCACAGCTTCACGTTCGCGAAGGAAAAATCATCAGCCCCTCAAACTCTTCTTCGCGAACGCGGGACTTCCTTCGCGTTCGCGAAGAAGGAAACCAGACTTCAGCAACAGCAATCCAAACAGCTTCAATTTGGTCCGAAACCACTCCGAAATACACCCGAGCCCCTCGGGATCCCGTCCAATCATGCTAACCAGTCCCATAACATATCACGGACTTGCTCGAGGTTTCAAATCACATCAAATTATGCCGAAAATACAAATCGCACCACAAATCGAACTTATAAACTTCAAAAACTTCCAACTTCTAAAACTCGTGCCGAAACCTATCAAACCAACCCGGAATGACGTTAAATTTTGCAGGCAAGTCCCAAATAACATAACGGAGCTGTTCCAAATCTCGGAATTGCCCCGATATCAAAAAGTCAACACCACGGTCAAACTTTCCAAAATTTTGAGTTTCGCCATTTCAAGCTTAATTCCACTACGGACCTCCAAATAATTTTTCGAACACGCTCCTAAGTCCAAAATTATCATACGGAGCTAACGGAACCGACGGAACTCCATTCCGAAGTCGTCTTCATACAGTTCTGACTACGATCAAAATCCTAAGACTTAAGCTCCCTTTTTAGGAACTAAGTGTCCCAAATCACTCCGAGTCATCCGTAATTCAAACTTGACCACACACGCGAGTCATAATACATATCGCGAGGCTGCTCGAAACCTTAAGTTACTGAACAGGACGTAAATTCTTTAAACGACAAGTCGGGTCATTACAGTCCCCCGAGCCACGGGTTCAGAAACAAGCTTTCTCTAATTCTACTCTAATCTAAACACGGCTTTCCCCAAGCATAGCATAGATAGTAGGGTGAATTGGTAGCTAAAATAATTCACAAGTTAAAACTAGAATTAAAGAAACAACCACAAGATGATAATCCGAATTAACGAAGATGTAATTAATAAACGTCAATAATCATGTCAACCACAACCCTAGAACTAGAGTGCTTAACCACTCATGTTCGTAGTAATAAATTTCCAAGTATTTTGCATAAACAAATTTAAAAAAAAGATAAATGAATGAAGAACTCAATGATTTTCTCCTCCAAAAGTTGTTCCACGTGATGTTCTTGCCTCCGATCGCAAAAACTCCTCTAAAAATGATGTTTAATGACTATTTATATGTGTAGGAAAAAAGTCTAAACGAAATAACCAAGACCAAAACCAAAAAGGAGACAAAATAGGCTTTAAAACCCGGAACACCCTCCCTACAGGCCTCGCGGCGCGAGGCAAAACGCGAGCTTCATCTCGTTGTAGCCCAAAATGTAAGGTAAGTAATGCACTAAAAATATGGAATTATAGCCAAACATCATAAATCACTCGGATAAATAGTCATTCGCGAAAGGGGATATCCTATAATTATAATAGATTAATATACAATCTGTAACAAGAGATTGTTTGATTCTTAATGGTAAAATACTTGCACGATAGTTATATCAAATACGGATTGTCTTTATACGATTTCATTTGTGTGCGTGCGCGCAACGAATTAAAAGGAACCAAACATGATCTTGTTTTTCATTATCAGTTTCATGTAATTAATAAACTTCCCCAAGACGTGAGTATCAAAAGGCGCATTATCTAACATGGCGTCCACAAGATCAGTAATGAAGCTAGTTTCTTTTTCAGTAATTGTTTCCCCCGTCAAAACATCCTCCTCGTTACCCGTACCCTCATCAAGTTGTACTAACTCACCCCCCTCTTGTGTGTGCAGCTCAGGTTCAACATAGGCTGGTCCCTCCAACTGCAGAATAGTATTCCCTTCAGATTCTAAATTTACCTCAGGTACTTCAATAGTGGTTGTTGGTAATATCAATTTGCTGGTTGAATAGAACAAGGTGTTGTGTCACATTCTCCTGTTGCAATTTCATTAGAATTTAGCATAGTAGTCGATTCAGGTACCAACGACATGGACATTGAAGATTCATACAACCGATCCCAACTTTCTAGGAATTGAGGCATAGTTGTTGTTATTGTAGTCGATTGATCAGGTACCAATTGCACCTGATTGTTCCCCATACCATAACCCCTGCAACCAGTTAGTAGTTCAAGAAAACTTGTAGCCTTGACTTCAGATTCCATAAATGCAATATTATGCTCCTCATTAACAGCAAAAGAACAACCTTCTTCTTCTTGATCTTGTGTCTGGATCTTCTCCAATAGTGTGTCACAGCCCATATTTTCATCCGATCTAACCATTATTTCAGGCACATTAAATTCTTGCATCGCGTTCTCAAAGTCAGCGATCATAGATTCTTGAAATTGAGAAAAAGTAGTTAGCCCCAACGACGAACCATTCTCTACACCAGTAGCCTCGTGACTTTGCACCTTAGATTCCTCCATTGGTTCTTCAACATAATAGATAGGAGTGATCATCTCAGTATATTCCTGATCCATCAAAGGCTTAACCGAATTTATCCCAACAGTTTCCACCATTAATGGTTCAACAGATTCTACTATTGCTTTCTCAACAAAATAGTCCTGATCCATCAATGGCTGATCAACATAATTATTTATATCAGAAGTCACCTCAGTATCCACCTTCTCTTGTTCAGAACATGACTCCATAGTAGTTGTCACATTACTAGTCTGACTAAAATTACAAGTAAGTACTTCTTTTGGGCAACTTTTTTATGGCACAAATAACATAATCTTTACGCTCAGAATTACTGAACTTATTAAGAATAGGATCAGACAACACATATTCCTTCATTAGCCACTTACCATCATTATAATCATCAGAATTAATACACTTATTATTATTCTTCTCAGTATAACACATACTCTTCATTCGTCCAATAATCAAATCTTTTTTCCTCTGATCACAACTCTTTATAGTAACAGCTCTTCCCTTATCTTGTTGTTTCCAAGTTCCACCTCTTTTTCCTACAATCCTACTAAACCTTCCCTTGTTCTTCTTCCTTGGTGTAATAAAGTAACGGTAAATACTTGTGTAAGTTACCCAAGGTTCTTGTTTGTAAACATCATACATTGCAATAAAACCATTGTCATGCAATTCTTGCTTAGCAACAAACCTCAAAAGAAATTTCACTAACTCTGAATCCGTCGGTCGAAATCGATATCCTTCTCCAAGATTATCTAACTCCATCATATTCATTGTTTCTTGAATATGAAGATGAAAAAAACGCAGCGGCCGAGACTAGAGAGTTTTGAGTGATAAAATAG
This sequence comes from Nicotiana tomentosiformis, assembly GCF_000390325.3. Lineage (NCBI taxonomy): Eukaryota > Viridiplantae > Streptophyta > Magnoliopsida > Solanales > Solanaceae > Nicotiana > Nicotiana tomentosiformis. The sequence goes on along the minus strand of NC_090817.1, from coordinate 122,488,556 downwards.
GGCTATATATATGACTTAGGAGTTTAGATACTTTGTATTTATAGAACAAAAAGTTGATTATGATCAACGGCAATGAGTTCGATTTTAGGGAAGTAGGTGAAGCCCAAGTATATTCAACAAATTTTACCTGAAATCCCTGCCTTTGTAGGAAACCAAACGTGTAACAATTTAGGAAACTTTCTTCTAACGGTCGAAATTGTTCGTTGTAAAATAATTTAAAAAAAAGGAATTGTTAATATATGGAAACATGGGAGTTAAATAATAAAAACAATGTACAATATTTATTCATTTAGCATGTAGTAATCTTTCAAAGAAACGAAAGAGTTAAAAGAATTTCCAAATTAATATATTTTTGTCAATCTTACCGTGAAATATATGTTATTTTTGTGTATTCTTGAGTTTTTTTATTTTTATAGAATTTTATGTTTATATTTCATTTTAAAACGTAACAGAAATTGTTAATATGTAGAAATTGTTCGTAGTAAATAAAAAAAAGTGTTAATATGTGGGAACTTAGCAGATTTTTTCTTTAAGCAATAAATATTTATTAAACAACCAAGTCAAAACAGAGTTACGTTATGAAAAATCCTTGTTCTTTAAATGAGAAGCATCAAAACAAAAAATAAAAGTTAAACATGAGGGATAGAAATCCCAAGTTACACGAGTTACAAAGATAAAGCTATACGAGCAAGAGAGAGCCGCTTTATTAACGTTCCGCCTAGTCCATGGAAGGTCAAATCATTGAATTAATTCTTCAAACACAAACAATCCCCAATAATTTGTCTGAATGTGGAAACTTAGGAGTTAAATAATAGAAACGATGTACTCTATTTATTCATTTATCATGAGTAATTTTTTTTCTTTAAAAAAAAAACCAATGTTAAAGCTTCCAAAAATATGTTATTTTTACGTATGACATTATCTTTGGCTTTTTATAAAAATAGAATTTGATGTTTTTATTTATTTTAAAAGGCGTATACTAAAATAATATTGGCAGAATACATAGACAGACATTTTCACTATCCCAAAAATTCCACTTGAACACCTCAACTAAGCCATTTACCAACGGAACACTTAAACTCTATCTTTACTGTACTATTTTAACACATCCGACTGACATGGCATATAACGTGAGCATCACTGCTGTTGAGCGCGAGAACATTAAAAATATGCTGACAAAAACTATTTCAACAGTAAAATATAAACGGTAAAAAGCTTTTGAAGAAGAAAGGGCATGTGGGAATCGAACCGGGGTCTGTACTGTGGGAGGATGCTATTCTACCACTACACCATTGGTACATTTTGTTTTAAGACTGTCATTTATTTGATTTATACTCTTTAATTGTATTTTCGCACGAAAATAACCGACCAAAGTTGGTCGGTTTTATTAAAAAGTAAAATTACCGACCAAAGTTGGTCGGTTTTTTTAAATGACCGGCCGAATTAACCGACCAATTTTGGTCGGTTTTTTTAATATTAATTTTTATTTATTTTAATTGAAAAACCGACCAAAGTTTGTCGGTTTCTTGAAACATAAATTTCGCGGGATTCAAAAATAGTTTCCCGCATTTTTGCGCCAAAGAAAACCGACAAAAGTTGGTCGATCGACCTTGGTCGGTTTTTGCCGAATTTTTAGTAGTGTCATGTCGATGTGATCATGAATGTCAATTAAAAACTTCATGGTCTCCATCTAATCCTGGAAGGAGGTTCTATGGATGCAAAATTGAAAAGGTAAGTGTTAATTAACTACAATTAATTATTTTTACTATGTTGTCCCCGATTTTAGTTTGAATCAATTTTTTTTTTTTTTTTGAAGGACAAAGGTGGATGTAAGTATTTTAGGTGGGTTAATGACGAGTTTCCTAGCCAAGCGAATAGGGTTATTTGGGGTTTATTAAACAGGGTCAAAGCTTTTGAAGAAGAAAGGGCATGAGCAAGAATACGGAGGAAGAAATTGGCTTCTGTTATAGTAATAATGCTAAATATCTGGGTTTTCTATTGTGCCTTCGATCGTTGAAGTTGTTGTGGTTCTGCATGTGGTTGGAGTGGAAGCGTTTTGATGCCATTATGTCATATAAGCCTTAGCTCTTGTATTTTGCATTTGTAATGGTGGTTGATATATTTTGGATGTTTCTTAACTTGTAGTTTGTGTGAATGTAATTGTGGTCTGTGGCCTTATTTCAATGAATTGAAGAAATTTTCTGTCATTTTTTTTATGTACTGGTTCAAATATGGAATTCGAAGTGCTAACATGTTGAAGTTGTAATTGAACTCAACTGATAAGTACTCAGCAAAACATCCATCACAGCCTACCATCTTCCAGATTTACCAAGCACATACAGTCCACCTTATGAGCCATATCTTATGTTCATTTGAAGAAAAAGCACAGCAGTTGCATTCACAACTGTTGCAAAGGTTATTGAGGTCGCCAACTCATGTTATAAAAGCAACAAATAGCACGAATGTTGAGGCTACCAATAGAATTTAAATTGCATTCACAACTAAAGTGTTATACAACACCAGTCATATTTCCAAAAGTTGAATAGAATTGCAACAAAGCTTGAATATAACTTCTTAAAATAATGTCAACTAGTGACCCAAAAAAGACAGAATAATTAATGCAAGTCTGGATACTTAGCAAAATACATGAACTCAAAATAGCATAATCCTAACACAACTACATTCTTGAGAATGCTCTTTTGCATTATGGTGCTGGAGGGGCTGGACTTGCAACTGAAGAGGTAGTTGTTGAAGATCCAATTTGGTTTCTCCTGTTTGCACTTAGTTGTTATAGCTAGAAAGTAGTAATAGCATTTCTGCCTTTAAACTTAAGCCAGAAGGTTTAAGATCAAGATCAATATTGACTGCACTAGTATCCTTCACAACCTTAGTCCCATTTGATTGCTCTTTTAACCCCAACAATAAGTTTTCTAGGAGCAGTTGCTGGAGGTGCATTTGGAATGCACTCATGCCAAATCTAGTATTGTTTCCCCTCCCTCTGCCACTGCTTGTATTAGGTGCACTAGATTCTTGAGTTGCTTAACTTCCTTAGTTTTCTTGAATTGCTTGAGTTGACTGTTTACTTGTAGACTCTCCAATTCCACCCTAAAAAAAATTTCCAATTATAACATTTATTTAAGTTAGCATTTGAAGTGAAAAGAAAGGTGAAAAACGTTACAACTTACCCTTGATTGGAAGCAAGACTTGTTATGGCCTCCTTGATGACATTTTGAACATGTCATCTTCACTCCTTTCTTGGAGAGCTTGCCATACTTCTTTTTTTATGGCTCATTCTTGGCCTTTCTTCTTTTTTTGGGAGGTCTGCCTGACATTGGCTTTGGTGCTGGAGGCTCAATTACCATGTTATTAGTGTCAGGCCACATCTTCATATTAGGAATTTGTTCAAGAAAGTATTGATATGCCTTGAGAAATGTCTCTTTTCTATGCCAGTTATCCACATAATTATACGGTTCTTATTCTTTATCTTGGTGATAGATTGCACATATTGCATGTGCACAACAGATCCCTCTTAACTGCCAGGATCTACAAGTGCATGTTCTTCTCCTCAAGTTCACTATATATATGTATTAATACTAATCAACCTCAAACCCATCAGTTCCAAATCACAAAATTTTGCATTTCCTAGAAAACTCCTTATTTTCTTCTAGAATCACCCTTGCCATAGGAGAAATGTCTGTAATCCAAATCTCTGCAAACTTTATCATATCAACATGTCTCCTAACTATTTTATATCTAATGTCCTCTAACATGCTAATAATAGACTCGTGCCTAGGTGCCAATATCCAAGAATTAAAGGTCTCGCACATATTATTTTCTATAATATCACATTTGAAGTGTTCAAGAAAAAAAGCTCTGCATCAATACTTTTTGTTATATTTCAATAGGCTTTCACATATACAAGTTTTCCCAACCAGTTCTTCTTTCAACTTCACCTCAAAACTAGCCTTAGAATACCTCCAAAATTGCTTTCTCATCTCCTCACCTCTCCAAGTTTTTAACCAGTTAGACCATATGTGCCTAGCACACATTCGATGCTCAAAATTTGGTAGTAATTCAGGAATGCTTGGTACCAATCCTTACAAAACATAACTGAATCAAACAGAACCCTACAAAATAGAGATGAATAAAACAAAATAATAACACATGAAGTAGAAATTTAAGCCAGAAAGTTTTGGTAAAATAGCTTTTGCGTATCAAACATAACTGTTAATCCACTCCAAATCAGATATTAAGTTGTATATAAACCAACTCCAAGATGCTTTTGACTCATTGTCTATCACATCCCATGCAATGGGATATTAAGAAACTAGATAAAGGATCTCTATTTGTCGCAATAGATCAGTATTTTCTTTAATGATCAAGTTTGCCTTCGCAAAGGAGAAATTTTTGGTTCCCCAAGTACACGCAAGTATACGTGGCCGTCAAGTAATAAAGTCACTCAAAAGTAGGATGTCGAACCCACAGAGTGTAATGACCCGATCGATTATTTTGAGTATCACAACCCCGTTCCCCCATTTACTGCTCAATTTATGCCTTACAGTTCATTTATAACTTATCGAGTTAGTTGGTTCGGGTCCGGAAGGATTTCGGAGTGAAATGAGACTCTTAGTCTCATAATTAAAAACTTAAGTTAAAATGGTATCGACTTGTGTATAAACGACCCCGTAATAGCGTTTTGATGATTCCAATAACTCTGTATGGTGATTTTGGACTTAGGAGCGTGTCCAAAAAATTATTTGGAGGTCCGTAGTGGAATTATGCTTGAAATGCCGAAAGTTGAATTTTTGGAAAGTTTGACCGGGGGGTTGACTTTTTGATATCGAGGTCGGAATATGATTATGGAAATTGAAATAGCTTTATTATCTCATTTATGACTTGTGTGAAAAATTTGAGGTCAATCGGACTTGATTCGATAGGTTTCGGCATCGAATGTAGAAGTTGGAAATTTCATAATAGACTAAAGTTCAAGTGAGTTCGCACAAGACCCAACTTCAAATGAGCATACCTCTCATAATACGAAGTATTATATGGTGTATTACCTATCCAATGAAATATCTTAGAGTCTAGTTTCTAACTCTTCAAACCGTTCATCATTTGGACATTCCTACAAAAGGTTATGACCAAATTACCAACGGCTGGAAAAATGCGATTTTGCGACCAATTCTGCGATCGCAGAACCATTATGCGATTGCAGAAGTAGTTATGCGACCGCAAAATGGTCACAAACCTGTCCAGTGAAGCCCATTTCTGGGCATCGATTTTGCGGTTTATTTTGCAACCAACATACCCATTTTGCGGCCCATTATGCGACCGTAGACCTGCTTTCGGAGGGTTAATTTTTCTATTTTCATAACCTGACCTCATTTTGATAAATAGGCTGGGGGACTCATTTTGTAGCAAAACTCTGATATTTTTAGAGAGAAGGGTGAGTGTTCTAGAGAGAGGAAGAAACTCAAGTGCTTTGTTCATCAAGATCTTGTTCAAGCTTTGAAATCCAACAAGGAAATATCACAAGATCTTCACCCAAGAGGTAAGGTTCTAACCCCTAGTCTTCAATTTCGAGTTTGGGTAAAGATGGGTGATTAAGAGTATGATTCTTGGGTGTAATAGTATTATTTATACATATCAATAAGGTTTATGGAAAGATTGTTGAGTTCAAATGGGTAAAGATTGGGTTGAAAATGGTAGAAAATTTCAAAGACTTTAATTGAGGATTTGAAGGCCGAGTTGTGGTCGGATGTGAGTAATTTTGGTATGGTTGGACTCGCGGTGGAATGGGTGTCCGGATTTTGTGAGTTTTATTTGATTCCGAGACGTGGGCCCCATGGGTAATTTTTGGGGCGTAACTTCAGATTTTTAGAAAATATTAGTATTTTGATATGGAATTAATTACTATAATTTTTGTGAGCTGAATCAAATTAATTGTGACTAGATTCGAGCCGTTTGGAAGTTGATACGCGCATAATGGAATTTCTGAAGCATTGCTTAACTTGCTCGACATTGGATTTGGCTTGTTCGAGATAAGTAACTCTTCTAATCTTTGAGTTAAGGGTATGAACCCTGAATATATGTATTTTGTGAATTGTTGGGAGGTGACGCACATGCTAGGTGACGGGCGTGTGGGCGTGCACTATAGAAATTGTGACATAATTTTTTCTGTGAAATTTTGTAGTTAAATAATCTTGGCATTTTCCATGCGGTTTTATGAGTTAAAGAAATTGAGCTGAAAAGCATATTAAAAATCATTTTGAGGCTATGTGCCAGTATTATTGGGACCCACAGAGGTCATATTGCTGTGAATTATTGGTTATGTTGAAAATTCATACTCAGTCATAATCATTTTATTGCATATCATATCTCAGTCTCTGTTGTTATTTATTGATACATCATATCATCAATTTTGGGCTATTCTCATGACATTGTGAGCCCATGAGAGAGATACTGGAGAGATTAATGACTGAGGAAGGCCGAGGGCCTGATTGTGAGGATATTTTTGGGATCGGGCTGCACGCCGCAGTAGTCCATGTTGGCGTTATATATATTATTACTATTATATGGATCGGGGCTGCCCACCTGCAGCAGGTCTTATTGGCTTATATTATGGCACGTGAGTTGTTCGTGCAGCACGTGAGTTGTCCGTGCTTATAGCGCTTGGGCTGTAGGAGCCCCTCATGAGTCTGTACACATCCCCAGTGTGCGCAGTCGACTATAAACAGGGATTGGGCTGCACGCCGCAGCAGGTATTGTATAGCGCTGAGTGATTGAGTGTGCTGAGCACAGTGAGAGAGAATGCGAGACAATGAAATTGAGTACTCTGAGAGAGTGTGAGTATATGAGTGCAATCTCTGAGATACATTGCATTGACATGCATACATGACATATATGCATAGAGATGTGTTTTCCTCATGCTGTACGGTATCACATTATTCATGATTTCTCACACACGTTGACAGATGGCATAGTGATGCATTTGTTTTACACTGGTTATCTGGGAAAGAAAATGAGATATTTTATTTATTATTGAAAGGATTTTGGAAAAATTAATGTTCTTAAATTATTCATATTTTTGGCAACTTAGGCAAGCGATTTGGGTTTTCACTGATGTATTTGAAAGGAAGAACTATTATTTTTGAAATCATGATTAGGCTGAGCATTTTATCTCTGTGTTTCTTCTGGTATTATTTACTTTATGTTGTTATGGACTGTTGTGGACTAGTGGTTTTGTACCTGACCTTGGTAGAAGCTCGTCACTGCTTTCAACTTAAGGCTAGGTTTGTTACTTACTCAGTACATGGAGTCAGTTGTAATGATACTGCACTTCTGCACATTGCGTGCAGATATTGGTTGCCGTTGTGGCTGTGTTCGATGGTTTCCGGATTTGAAGATGTACCTGCGTTCCTGTTGTAGCTGCCGCTTGTTCAGGGTAGCCTTAGATTTATAAAATGTCTGTTTATGTATTATTCAAATAGACTATGTATTTATTTCATTTCCGCTTTGTATACTTTATTCTTAGAAGCTCATGATTTGTACTACCAGTTCTTGGGGAAATGTATTATTTTTAGATATTTTCTTTTAAATAATTGTCATTATAATTGAATAGTTGGTAATTTGCTTACCTAACGGGTTGGGTTAGGTGCCATCACGACTAGTTGAATTTTGGGTCGTGACAAGGTGGTATCAGAGCTCTAGGTTCATAGGTTCTACAAGTCATGAGCAACTGTCTAGTAGAGTCTTGCGGATCGATATGATGACGTCCATACTTATCTTCGAGAGGCTACAGGGCATTTAGGATATATACTTGCTATCTTTCTTTCCTTATCGTGCAAGATTGATTCAAGTTGAGACATAACTCTTTGAATTTCTTCCACGTATTCTTATGCGCACATGAGCGCTCGCTATCAGTTGTGCATCGCCGACTTGTGATTCTATGACCGAGGTTCAAGATGTGTATTATGTGTTTTGGTGATGGGCCAGTCTAGAGGACTTGAGGCCAGGTTTAGACCGCAGCTTAAGCTCGGTAGCTTTAGTTGTAAATAGTGCTTTTAGATTTATAGGTTCGGTAATGTTCCTTATATAGGAGTTGAGAGTTTCTTTTCTGCCAGCAGGGCGTATGTGCGGAGATTTGAAATTGAATCTAGCTGAGAAACTTGACTTGAGTGACAAGAGAATGATTGCGAGCTTAGAGGATGATTGAGGTATTTTATGGTTGGTGTTGCATGAGCTTGAGAAGAATTTTCATTGAACTGACTACAGCATTATGGCAGTAAGAGAGTATGGTTATTGGGAGTTATCGAATGTTTTGATTTATGGCTTCGAGCCAAGTGGGTGATTCTGCTATTGGCAATTTAATTCATGGCTATGCGTCAAAAGTTTGTTTTGGTCTGAGGTTTACTTGGGAATAAGTGATGACTTGCATAGGTGGAGTTCGAGAATGACTCTAGTAAGGAAATTCCTGCATACGGGTTATATTGCACTTATGAGTATATGAAAATCGTGGGATGAGTGAGTTGTTATTTGTGAATGATGTAGTGTGCACAGAGTATGAATTTGATATGTGGCATTAAAGTAGAGTTACTTCTTTGAGTGTTGTTGTGCTAATGAGGCACGTGTCTTTCAGCAAGTTTGGGCGGTGTAATTTTCAGATTTGAGTAAAATGGGTGACTCTCGAGAAGGTGCTAATGGATTCAAAAACGTATAAGTGGCAATATTCTTGGGTTTTGGTGACCTACATGGTTTGGTCGAGTTAGAGGAATTTAGTTCTAATAGCTTGGTTATGTGCAGATGGATTTCAAAGTGTTCATGATGGTTTCTACCATGGTTTGAATCGGATACGTTTCTACCGGTGTGGAGAACGTGTTGTGTATTGTGATTTCCTCCTGGAAAGAACCAAGAGAACAGTTTCAAACTAATAAAGTATGTAAATTGTTGGTGACTAAATGTTGATAATAGGATTCTTATGTTTTCACATGATGGCATAATAGATGTGGTGTATTGTGAGGGATTAGGATTTACATGTAAAGGGTCACAGTTCAGTCTTAAAGAGAAGGTAACGAATATTGGACAGCGTGGTCAGGTTTAGATATTTCGATGGGTGTTATAACTGCTTGGTAATTCCTGAGAAGGGTTCGCATTTCAGAAGGCGCGTTGTGTTTTGACTTACGGATGTTCATCGGTATTGTAATACTCACCTGGTTGATAGACTGATGATATTCAAGTTATTGCTATGTGGAACGGAATAATTATGAAAGTATCCCCCATGGGATTATCGTGAATGGAAGATGTGTTAGTCATTTTAGTGCTGGAGTTGGAATCAGTTATGGTGATTCATGTGTTCGATGAATTTGGAGACTGGGAGTTCTCAAAAGTATATTGTTTCGGGGTTGTGACCTATTTGAGGTGAATATTTTATTTAAAGCCTAGTGGAGGCACTAGTTGCGTTAATTATTTGTGATAGCTACACGCTATGAGTGCACATATATGTGAGGTTGAGCCTATGTGTGGGTATCGGGGAAAGTATTCCTACTTGAAAGAATGCTTAGGCTATGATATGCCTAGAGTTGACTGTTAAGCGTAAAGTTATAAAGTTTCTTATGTTCGTACCTTTTTTGAAAACTATCTGGGTTACATTTGAGGTTACAAAGAGGCTAATTCCCCCGAATAAACGGGGTAGTTACTATTTCTACGTTAAATCGCCGATTTGAAGTGTGATAATAGACTTTGCACATGCTTATACTATGGCGTGTTATTTTTACCAATCCAGGAGCATGAGAATCTTATTTCATTATCATATATTGTAACTACCCGACCGGTCGTTTTGAGTATTACAACCCCATTTCCCCATTTACTGCTCAAATTGGGCTTTACAGTTGTTGTGTGACTTGTCGGGGCAATTGGTTTGGGTCCGGTGAGTGTTTGGAATGAATTGGAACACTTAGTTTCAAGGTTTAAAGCTTAAGTTAAAATAGTGACCAGATGTCGACTTATGTGTAAACGACCTCTGAATTTAATTCTGATGATTCCAATAGCTCCGTATTGTAATTTTTTACTTAGGAGCGTGTCCGGAAATTTTTTTGAAGGTCCGTAGTGGAATTAAGTTTGAGATGCCGAAAGTTGAATTTTTGGAAAGTTTGACCGGGGGTTGACTTTTTGATATCGAGGTCGGAATCCGATTTTGGAAATTGGAATAGCTTCGTTATGTCATTTATGACTTGTGTGCAAAATTTGAAATCATTCCGGATTGATTTGATGTATTTCGGCACAAAATATAGAATTTGAAAGTTCAAAGTTCATTAGGCTTGAATTGTTGTGTGATTCGTAGTTTTAGCGTTGTTTGATGTGATTCGAGGCTTCGACTAAGTTTGTATGATGTTTTAGAACTTGTTGGTATAATTGGTTGAGGTCCCGAGGGGGCTCGGGTGAGTTTCGGGGTGGTTTTGGACCATTTCTAGGCCATTTTTAGTTGCTGGTTTCTGCCTACAGAGGTGTGCATCGCGATCGCGAACATTAGGTTGCGTTCGCGAAGAGCAAACAGCAGTTTGGAACCTTGTGAATTGCGATCATGGAAGCTCTTTCGCGATCGCGTAGAACAAAATCTCTGCTGCACTGACTCGACTTTCGAAGCTTATATCTCACAATCTATAAGGAATTTGGATATGATCCAAAAAAGAAAGTTGTAGCCCTTGATGTCTAGTTTTCAGAAATGTAAACCATATGTCATTTGGAGTTGTTTATAAAAGGTTATGGTGGATAAACTATAAACTATCTGGGAAGAATTTGGAAATCTCTGTTGCACAGGGCTGACTTTGTAAGCTTATATCTAACAATATATAAGGAATTGGGAGGTGAGCAACAAATGAAAGCCCTTGGTGTCTAGTTTTCAGAAATTTAAACTAATTACAATTTGGAGTTATGTAAAAAAAGTTATGACCATTATACTAGAGGCTGTCCGGAAGAGTTGGGGAGTTTGTTCTTCGTGATCGCGAAGCATTTTCCGCGATCGCGAAGAGCAATTTTAGGGCTGAAAATTTTTGTGCTTCGCGATCGCGAAGAGTAAATGCCTGGACAGAAGATATATTGCGAGGTTTCGGCCATTTTAACACATTGGAGCTATGGAGCTCGGATTGAAGCGATGTTTTTGGCGATTTTCACCATATGGATTGGGATAAGTGATTCTAACTCGGTTTTGGTTAAATTACACGAATCTATTATTGTTTTTATCAACAAATTAGTATTTTGGGTTGAAAATAGTAGAAATATTCATAGACTTTAACTGAGGATTTGAAGGCCGAGTTGTGGTCGGATTTGAGTAATTCTGGTATGGTTGGACTCGTGGTTGAATGGGGGTTCGGATTTTGTGACTTTTATCGGATTCCGAGATGTGGCCCCCACGGGTGATTTTTGGGGTGTAATTTTGGATTTTTGGAAAATATTAATATTTTGATATGGAATTAATTCCTATAATTTTTGTGAGCTGAATCAAATTAATTGTGACTAGATTCGAGCCATTTGGAAGTTGATACGCGCATAATGGAATTTCTGGAGCATTTCTTTGCTTGATCGACATTGGATTTGACTTGTTCGAGGTAAGTAACTCTTCTAATCTTGGAGCTGAGGGTATGAACCCTGAATATATGTATTATGTGAATTGTTGGGAGGTGACGCACATGCTAGGTGACGGGCGTGTGGGCGTGCACTATAGAAATTGTGACATAATTATTTCTGTGGAATTTTGTAGTTAGATGATCTTGACATTTTCCATGCGATTTTATGAGTTAAAGAAATTGAGCTGAAAAGCATATTAAAAATCATGTTGAGGCTATGTGCCAGTACTATTAGGACCCACAGAGGTCATATTGTTGTGAAATATTTATTTTAAAATGAAAATTCATACTCAGCCATATTCATTTCTTTGCATATCATATCTCAGTCACTGTTGTTATTTATTGATACATCATATCATCATTTTAGGCTATTCTCATGACATTGTGAGCCCATGAGAGAGAGACTGGAGAGATTGATGACTGAGGGAGGACGAGGGCCTGATTGTGAGGATATTTTAGGGATCGGGATGCACGCCGTAGCAGGCCATGTTGGCTTTATATATATTATTAGTATGGATTAGGGTTGCCCACCTGCAACAGGCCTTATTGGCTTCTTATTGCACGTGAGTTGGCCGTGCGGATCCTTATATTATTATTTCACGTGAGTTGGCTGTGCAGCACGTGAGTTGGCCGTGCGGATCCTTATATTATTATTGCACGTGAGTTGGCCGTGCGGATTCAGATATTTATAGTATGGCACGTGAGTTGTCCGTGCAGCACGTGAGTTGTCCGTGCTTATAGCGCTTGGGCTGTAGGAGCCCCTCATGAGTCTGTACACCCCCAGTGAGCGCAGTCGACTATAAACAGGGATCGGGCTGCACGCCGCAGCAGGTATTGTATAGAGCTGAGTGATTGAGTGTGCTGAGCATAGTGAGAGCGAATGCGAAACAGTGAGATTGATTACTCTGAGAGTGTGAGTACATGAGTACAATCTCTGAGATACATTGCATTGACATGCACACATGACATATATGCATAGAGATGTGTTTTCCTCATGCTGTACGATATCACATTATTCATGATTTCTCACACATATTGACAGATGGGAATAGTGATGCATTTGTTTTACACTGGTTTTCTGGAAAGAAAATGAGATATTTTATTTATTATTGAAAGGATTTTGGAAAAATTATTATTTTCAAACTTATTCATATTTTTGGTAACTTCGGTAAACGATTTGGGTTTTCATTGATGTACTTGAAAGGCAGAACTATTTTCAGAAGTCATTATTTAGCTGAGCATTTATTCTTTGAGTTACTTTTGGTATTACTTGTTTAATATTGTTACGAACTATTGTTGGTTATGGAAATTGGACTCTGACCTTGGTACAAGCTCGTCACTACTTTCAACCTAAGGCTAGGTTTGTTACTTACTCAGTACATGGGGTCGGTTGTACTGATACTACACTTCTGCACATTGCGTGCCGATATTGGCTGTCGTTGTTGCTTTGTTCGATGGTTGCCGGATTTGAAGATGTACCTGTGTTCCGTTGTTGCTGCCTCTTGTTTAAAGTGGCCTTAGATTTATAAAAGCTCTGTTTATGTATTATTCAAACAGACTATGTATTTATTTTATTTCCGCTTTGTATACTCTCTTCTTAAAAGCTCATGATTTGTACTACTAGTTCTTGAAGAATGTATAAAGTTAAGATAATTATTTAATTAAATTGCTTTAATAATTCTTATTGGAATTGGATAATTGAAAGTTGGCTTACCTAGCGGGTTGGGTTAGGTGCCATCACAACTAGTTGGATTTTGGGTCGTGACATATATACAAGTGTACTTGTTTAATTGCTCATGTATGATATGCTGGGACTGGAGGTATGTGACCATGCCGGGCGATTCATATTATTGGCACGTGAGTTGTCCGTGCCGTGTGTGGGAATTCTATTTCTATAATAATTTATCTGATCTATTAATTTCCTTCCTCTACAATTGTGCACATGCACCTGCGGTTATCCTCTTCACAAAATTAGAGGAGTTGGTTGTAACATTGCGGTTGTAGTGGTGCTTGTTGAACTTGCAATACAATTCTCTTCCTTGAGATATCTCCCATATTTGGGTACACAGATTGAGCAGTCGTGGCTTGAGTTATATTGGTGTGGCTTGTCTGTGGGATAGTGGTGTTTAATAATATAAAGTCATTGGACCTAAAATGGGTACTATGAGGCTTGATTATGGTATATTCGGGAGGATAATATTGAAAGTCGACTTAGGAGATGATTATGGTTCTGGTTGGGGTGAGAGATCTCCATGGCTAGTTTATATGATGAGTAGTTATGAGTTTTTGATTGTTTCTTTCATCATTGGAAGTGTACGAAGGTTTCGGAATGAGATTTCATTGAATGCAGGGTTTTATACTAGTACTTGGTTGGTTTTGAGTAGTTACTGTGATCAGAAATGGTGCTACAAGTATGCGAGTTGTGTAGTATGTTATGTGATTATATCTGAGATTATGGTTATGGATGGATACTACTTGTTCTGGCCTATACAGTGTGTAGATGTGAGATTTGGGTCTTGAAAAGAATTCTGGATGTTAGAAATTTGGTTCCATGGTTTTTGGGCTAAGGTTGAATTAATGATTTTCAGTTATGTTGTGTGGTCATGCCTATATAGAATAGGGTGACGTGAGATCACCCCCGGGTATATGCGTGGTAAGGTGGAAAAGAAATTTGAAGGTTAAGAACAACTCTTGGCATGTTCGAGGACAAACGTATGTTTAAGTGGGGGAGAATGTAATGACCCGACCGATCGTTTTGAATATCACAACCCCGTTCCCCCATTTACTGCTCAATTTATGCGTTATAGTTGATTTATGACTTATCGAGTTAGTTGGTTCGGGTCCGGAAGGATTTCGGAGTAAAATGAGACTCTTAGTCTCATAATTGAAAACTTAAGTTAAAATAGTGACCGGGTGTCGACTTATGTATAAACGACCCCGTAATGGAGTTTTGATGATTCCAATAGCTCCGTATGGTGATTTTGGACTTAGGAGCGTGTCCGAAAAATTATTTGGAGGTCCGTAGTGGAATTAGGCTTGAAATGCCGAAAGTTGAATTTTTGAAAAGTTTGACCGGGGGGTTGACTTTTTGATATCGAGGTCAGAATCCGATTATGGAAATTGGAATAGCTTCATTATGTCATTTATGACTTGTGTGAAAAATTTGAGGTCAATCGGACTTGATTCGATAGGTTTCGGCATCGAATGTAGAAGTTGAAAATTTCATAATAGACTAAAGTTCAAGTGAGTTCGCAGAAGACCCAACTTCAAATAAGAATATCTCTCATGATACGAAGTATTATATGGTGTATTGCCTATCAAATGAAATATCTTTGAGTCTAGTTTCTAACGCTTCAAACCGTTCATCATTTGGACATTCCTACAAGAAGTTATGACCAAATTACCAAAGGACATTCCTACATAACCATTATGCGATCGCAGAAGTAGTTATGCGACCGCAAAATGGTCGCAAACCTGTCCAGTGAAACCCATTTCTAGGCATCGATTTTGCAGTGCATTTTGCGACCCGCATACCCATTTTGCAGCCCATTATGCGACCGCACACCTGCTTTCGGAGGATTAATTTTTCTATTTTCATAACCTGACTCCATTTTGATAAATAGGCTTGGGGACTCATTTTGTAGCAAAACTCTGATATTTTTAGAGAAAAGGGAGAGTGTTCTAGAGAGAGGAAGAAGCTCAAGTGCTTTGTTCATCAAGATCTTGTTCAAGCTTTAAAATCCAATAAGGAAATATCACAAGATCTTCACCCAAGAGGTAAGGTTCTAACCCCTAGTCTTCAATTTCGAGTTTGGGTAAAGATGGGTGATTAAGAGTATGATTCTTGGGTGTAATAGTATTATTTATACATATCAATAAGGTTTATAGAAAGATTGTTGAGTTCAAATGGGTAAAGATTGGGTTGAAAATGGTAGAAAACTTCAAAGGCTTTAATTGAGGATTTGAAAGCCGAGTTGTGGTAGGATTTGAGTAATTTTGGTATGGTTGGACTCGTGGTTAAATGGGTGTTCGGATTTTGCGAGTTTTATTTGATTCCGAGACGTGCGCCCCGCGGGTATTTTTGGGGCGTAATTTCAGATTTTTGGAAGATATTAGTATTTTGATATGGAATTAATTCCTATAATTTTTGTGAGCTGAATCAAATTAATTGTGACTAGATTCGAGCCGTTTGGAAGTTGATTCGCGCATAATGGAATTTCTGGTGCATTGCTTAGCTTGCTCAACATTGGATTTGGCTTGTTCGAGATAAGTAACTCTTCTAATCTTTGAGTTAAGGGTATGAACCCTGAATATATGTATTTTGTGAATTGTTGGGAGGTGACGCACATGCTAGGTGACGGGCGTGTGGGCGTGCACTATAGAAATTGTGACCCACAGAGGTCATATTGCTGTGAATTATTGGTTATGTTGAAAATTCATACTCAGTCATTTTCATTTCATTGCATATCATATCTCAATCTCTGTTGTTATTTATTGATACATCATATCATCATTTTTGGGCTGTTCTCATGACATTGTGAGCCCATGAGAGAGAGACTGGAGAGATTGATGACTGAGGGAGGCCGAGGGTCTGATTGTGAGGATATTTTTGGGATCGTGCCGTACGCCGCATTAGGCCATGTTGGCTTTGTATATATTATTACTATTATATGGATCGTGGCTGCCCACCTGCAGTAGGCCTTATTGGCTTATATTATGGCACGTGAGTTATCCGTGCTTATAGCGCTTGGGCTGTAGGAGCCCCTCATGAGTCTGTACACACCCCAGTGAGCGCAGTCGACTATAAACAAGGATCGGGTTGCACGCCGCAGCAGGTATTGTATAGCGCTGAGTGATTGAGTGTGCTGAGCACAGTGAGAGAGAATGTGAGACAATGAGATTGAGTACTCTGAGAGAGTGTGAGTACATGAGTGCAATCTCTGAGATACATTGCATTGACATGCATACATGACATATATGCATAGAGATGTATTTTCCTCATGCTATACGGTATCACATTATTCATGATTTCTCACACACGTTGACAGATGGGCATAGTGATGCATTTGTTTTACACTGGTT
Source organism: Nicotiana tomentosiformis (assembly GCF_000390325.3). Lineage (NCBI taxonomy): Eukaryota > Viridiplantae > Streptophyta > Magnoliopsida > Solanales > Solanaceae > Nicotiana > Nicotiana tomentosiformis. The sequence continues at coordinate 122,471,853 of NC_090817.1, read as the reverse complement.
ATCTGGGAAAGAAAATGAGATATTTTATTTATTATTGAAAGGATTTTGGAAAAATTAATGTTCTTAAATTATTCATATTTTTGGCAACTTCGGCAAACGATTTGGGTTTTCACTGATATATTTGAAAGGAAGAACTATTATTTTTGAAATCATGATTTGGCTGAGCATTTTATCTCTGTATTTCTTCTGGTATTATTTGCTTTATATTGTTATGGATTGTTGTGGACTAGTGGTTTTGGACCCAACCTTGGTAGAAGCCTGTCACTGCTTTCAACCTAAGGCTAGGTTTGTTACTTATTCAGTACATGGGATCGGTTGTAATGATACTGCACTTCTGCACATTGCGTGCAGATATTGGCTGCCATTGTGGCTGTGTTTGTTGGTTTCCGGATTTGAAGATGTACCTGTGTTCCTGCTGTAGCTGCCTCTTGTTTAGGGTAGCCTTAGATTTATAAAATCTCTGTTTATATATAATTCAAACATACTATGTATTTATTTCATTTTCGCTTTGTATACTCAATTCTTAGAAACTCATGATTTGTACTACCAGTTTTTGGGGAAATATATTGGTTTTAGATATTTTCTTTTAAATAATTGTCATTGTAATTGAATAGCTGGTAATTGGCTTACCTAACGTGTTGGGTTAGGTGTCATCACGACTAGTTGGATTTTGGGTCGTGACACAGAGACTGAGAGAAAATTGTCAACTAAGCAAACTAAAATTAATTAATTGTCCAAGATATTTAAGAATGATGTTTTCTATTAATCTACTATTGCGGAAATTAAACAAGTAACAACTAATTTATCAAGAATGCAAATGTGTATGATGAGATTTTAATTCAGAGGAGGTGAAAAATCCAGGGTTGTGGTTGGTTTATCAATCCTATTAAGTTCAATAATCACACTCGTTAATTCAGATTATCTATGGTTGCTAATTAACCGGATCGTTTATATGAATAGCATGTTCCCACAATACTACTCGCCTACCCACAATATATCAATCATATATTCCTATGGTATTGAGTCTATCATGAACGAATATAATACGGTATTAAATTAAGCAAGACTGTTAGGTATATTCCTATCCTAATCGCGAAATTGTCCCCCGAGCCACGGGTTCATATACAAGCTCTCTCTAATTCTACTCTAATCTAAACACTGCTTTCCCCAAGCATAGCATAGATAGTAGGGTGAATTGGTAGCTAAAACAATTCACAAGTTAAAACTAGAATTAAAGAAACAACCACAAGATGATAATCCGAATTAACGAAGATGTAATTAATAAACGTCAATAATCATGTCAACCACAACCCTAGAACTAGAGTGCTTAGCCACTCATGTTCGTAGTAATAAATTTTCAAGTATTTTGCATAAACAAATTTAAAAAAAGATAAATGAATGAAGAACTCGATGATTTTCTCCTCCAAAAGTTGTTCCACGTGATGTTCTTGCCTCCGATCGCAAAAACTCCTCTAAAAATGATGTTTAATGACTATTTATATGTGTAGGGAAAAAGTCTAAACGAAATAACCAAGTCCAAAATCAAAAAGGAGACAAAATAGGCTTTAAAACCCGGAACACCCTCCCTACAGGCCTCGCGGCGCGAGGCAAAATGTGAGCTTCATCTCGTTGTAGCCCGTGTGACGCAAGCTCTGTCGTGCGCTTTAATCCTCGCCTCGCCTGCTCTAACGCGAGCAAAGTAGCTTGCAACGCTTGCTGCTTCTTCAATTCAATTTTGTTGCCTAACATTTCCAATTCACGTTTTTGTTTCTTTTTTCAATTGTTCTTTTTGTCTTCTTTTGATTTGTCTCTTTTGTCTTCCTTTGTAATGTTAAACTTTAATCCTTATATATCCACTAATAAAATAATCATAACTCCATTCTTGTAGTGTATAAAATACACATAAAATCTCTACTTTGCTCCCAATTTCGTCTTTAACGTACCTACACATAAAATAAACTCAATTAAGCACAAATATAGTATAGTTTAGCATTAAAGCCCCAAAATGTAAGGTAAGTAATGCACTATAAATATGGAATTATAACCAAACATCACTACCCTACACTTAAACGTTGCTCGTCCTCGAGAATTCAAACTACACTTTATATAGACACGACCTTTTAAAACAATTCTCCTAACTCATCACACCAAGAATCTTTAAAATAGACTAAGCATAAGGGTGGAACATCTTCACCTCAAGATTTGACTCACAAGTACCATGCATTATTCACCACTCACTAACTTACTCTAACATATAGGTCAATGACATTATTACCTTTCATTCATGAATCAAGTACCCTCACACAACAAAAGAAAGTAGTTCCATACACATTAAAATTTAAGAACAATTAGGAACTCAAGATAGGAAGAATTCACTCACTCTCAGAAATAACATTCATATGCCACAAAAGATGCGCCATAGGCTTGCCCGTAGTGTACTACTCTACTAATCGAGCTCATTCAGTCTAGGATCAAGTATGTTTTTAATTGGTTGTAATGTAGGCTGCGGGTCACGTAGGATACATTTGGATATAAGTGTCACGATCCAAAAATCCTTGAAAGGTCGTAATGGTGTCGGACACTACTGTCAGGCAAGCCAACACCAATAAGTAGTAAATTCTCATTTTAATATTTTTGAAATCGTAAATTTACTTCAATTTGTCTAGTAAAAGATGAATTCACAGAATAAAATACCAATGTTTTACAAATTTAAATACTGAACATCCCATAATCATCCCAGAACCCTGTGTCACAAGTGCATGAGCCTTTTCTAGAAATTTAAAATAAAATACAATAATTGTCCGGAATGCAACTTGGACAGGAAAGAAAATACAATACTCTTAAGGACACTCTGCTGGCTGCGGTGCGTCGTACAGAATGCAGCTCACCTAAATCCCCGCCATAATCGCGCCTCTGCGCCCACGAGGCCGCTAAACATATGTGTACCTGTACGAAAATGTGCAGCAAGTGTAGTATGAGTACGTAAATCAATGCGTACCCAGTAAGTATCCCGCCTAACCCCGAAGAAGTAGTGACAAGGGGTCGACTTCGACACTTACTAGTGGTCTAATAATATCAGGTGCAGTAAAGAAGTGAATGAATATAAGGCAGAATAAATATATGAAACAAGTATAAAATACGTAGTACAATTTTTCCTCTTTACAATTTTCTCAAGATCTCAACTAACAAGTTCCCTCCGTAACCGGAGCATGTATATAGATATCGTGGATTTGATCAAAGAGGTTGCCATAATCCAAATCAGGGAAAAACCATCAGATACACTGGCTTCTTGCCAAACGTTACGCACGATTCCATGAGGATAATATATATATATATATAGGAAATGCCGAGGCATACGGCCCGATCCAACATAAAAGTAAACTCTGCATTGCCGAGGGTCGAACGGCGCAAACCATAGATGCATCTATTAACCTGCTGAGGCGTAAGGCCCGCTCCCATGAGAGTGTGGTACATAAATCCTGCTGAGGCAAACGGACCGATCCCATAAGAGTGGTAGAAGGAAATACCCCGCTCGCGAATCATACGTGCGAGGCGGTCAAATATAAATTTAAGGAATCTCCCCGCTCGCGGATCATACTTGCGACGCGGTCAAATATAAATTTAATATTAAAATCATATCGCGTTCTTGATTCTTTTCAAAATAAGGGAAATTCAACTTGAAGCTTTTTAAGGAAATTATCCCGCTCGCGAATCATACATGCGACGCAGTTACACATAAATTTCTTAAGCTATTATAATATTCCTCAATTCTTTTCGAAATTACGAATTTCAAATGAAACCTTTAAAATCTTAAATTCTTCAATTTCAACTCCTTTCAAAACATTTAATAAGCAGACTCAATCTCGCTCCCGCACAAGGCAAACAATAAACATAAATCAATAATAATATCAACAAGGCATGATGTGAGCCTAAAACTACCTGGACGTAGGCATAGCTAGTAGCTACGTACGGACTCTCGTCACCTCGTGCGTACGTAGCCTCCACAAATAGAAGCACATAATAATTTAGTTCACCTATGGGGTTAATTCCCCCTTACAAGGTTAGAAAGGAGACTTACTTCGCTCCGAAGTTCCATAACCGGCTCCCAAGCCATTCAATCAACTCAAATCGATGCCCAACGCTCCACAACTAGCCAATAATTATGCAGACCCATTAATATATACTCAAATACTCAATATAATCCAATTTATAATAATTTCTAACCCCGATCGAAAAGTTGATAAAAATCACCCTCGGGCTAACTTGCCCAGATTCCAAAATTTTTTGAAGATAAAGTTTACCCATAACCTCACGAACTCAAATATATAGTTTATTCTCAATTCCATGCCCAATTGCATGGTCAAAATACAAAAATAACAAATTCTAGGTTTTTCTTCAAAATCCCAAATTTCTACAAATTTTCATGTCTAAATCCGTATATAGACCATGTATTTATCTCACAATGAGAAGAAATCACTTACCCTATAGTAGATGATAAAGATGACACTCCAAAATTGCTCCAAAATCGCCTCCTATGGAAGAAATGAAGTGAAAAGGAGGCAAATCCCCGATTTTAAAAGAACACTGCCCAGGCCCTTCCACTTCGCGATCGCGGAAATCACCTCATGATCACGAAGGCCAACAACCAGCTGCCCAAAAGCTTCTTCTTCGCGAACGCAAACTTTCCCACGCGTTCGCGATATACAACAATCCAGAACAACGCTATCACAGACCAAACTTCGCGAACGCGAAGACGTGATTTCCTAGCTCAGAACTCCCTCTTACACGATCGTGAGTCCACTTCCGCGATCGCATAGAACATCTGACCCCTCTAGTCCAATTTTCTCTTTGCGGTCGCGTCCTCCATTCCTTGATCGCGATGCATACCCGATACACCAGAAACCAGCAATCATAAAACTAAGGAAAATGGTCCGAGACCATCCCAAAACACACCTGAGGCCCCAAGGACCCCGTCTAATCACACCAACCTATCCCACAACATAACATGGACCAGCTCGAGGCCTCAAATCACATTAAACAACGTCGAATTCATGAATCACACCCCATTCCAAGCTTAATGAATTCTAAAATTTCAAACTTCTACATTCGATGTCGAAACCTATCAAATCACGTCCGATTGACCTCGAATTTTGCACACAAGTCACACTTGACATTACAGACCTAATCCAACTTTCGGAATCAGATTCCGACCTCGATATCAAAAAGTCCACTTCCGGTCAAACTTCTCAAAAACATTCAAATTTCTAGCTTTAGCCAAATGACTCCAAAATGACCTACGGACCTCCGAATCCACCTCCGGACGCGCTCCCAATTCCAGAATAACCATACGGAGATATTCTCAGATTCGTAATCCCAAACGGATATCGATAACATTGAAATACACCTCAACCCAAATTTATGAAATGCTTCCAAAATGTCAATTTCCACAATATGCGCTAAAATGCTCCCGGGTCATCCAAAACCCGATCCGGACATACGCCCAGGTCCAAAATCATCATACGAACTTGTTGGAACCTTCAAATCCCTATTCCAAGATCGTTTACTCAAAAATCCAACCTTAGTCAATTCTTCCAACTCAAAGCTTCCAAAATGAAAATTTTCTTGTCAAATCAACTCTGAACCTCCGAAATTTCAATTCCGACCACGCGTACCAGTCATAATACCTGAAGTGAAGTTGCTTATGGCCTCAAACTATTGAACGACGCGCTAGAGCTCAAAATGATCGGTCGGGTCGTTACAATAAGAGTGACTACACCTCCCTAGGCACTTTAATACATATACTTTAACATTCTAACCCCATACTTATGTCAAACCAAACTCCACCTTCAGATTAATGTATATTACTCCATACTTCTTTTAAGCACAATTACATCAAGAGTCACCACTATCAAGGAATATTTTTCACAGCAATACAACTACATATATATTTTTTTCTTTCTTTTTCAATTCACGTGGCTCTTACTTTTTCAAAACAGTGCACCTTTCTCCTTATTTCATTAGTTCCACTCAAAAGCCAAACCAACAACCCCACACTTTAACTTTTACAAAATCATTACAATTCAAGTGCTCATGAGAGGTTAAAAGGTTCAAATAGATTGTTAATTCAAACAAATGGGTAAGGCTTGTAATATGGTTGCCAAAGAAACAGGATTACAGGCTCAAAGGGGTTAACCACGATACCTAACAATTAGGCAGGTAAACTATATATATCTGGCTCAACAAAGAAACGCCTATATCACTTCCAAGACTGAACAAAAATCCTATTTTGCGTTGCAAACACACGGGACAAGTTCTAGACATCCAATGCAATGCACAGAATAACACACAAACCTCACACACACATGGCACATAACTCACTCAGGATCGGACTCATCAAGACACTCTAGTCAAAGCAGTTAAGCAAATTTAAGATCATACAATTTAAGGTACTTATACAAGAGTAAAAAATTGAGCCTAAGCGTCATAACCAAAGTATTCACAATTCTCAAGGCATAACAAAGACAAGAGATATTGCTTCAATTCAATTCATTTCATAATGGCTCCTACTCCTAAAAAAAATAAAACTAACTACACCTGGTTCAAACAAAACCCTTGGAAAAGAACTGTGGCACAAAGAAAAATTAAGGGGGAATTACTACACTACATACAAAGAAAATCTTTTTGTCCTCTTTCCTTAGACTTAAAATCCCTCAAGAAAACTGTCTAGGAGATCCACGTCGGGAAAAGTCAATTTTTTCTACTTTTTTTTTCAATTATTTTCATAGCTACTATAATACTAAAACACTACACAACTACGAAAACAAAAATAAGAAGTTAATATTTTTCTAACATCCTACTACTAATTATCTAGAGAATTTTCTCACCCCACACTTAAAAGAGTGCAGTATCCCTAATGCACAAATAAAGCAAAACAATAACTAGGGTGGACAAGAAACTCCCTGAAAGGCCAAAGGCCGAAGCAATAGCTGCTCACGGGGTACTCAGACTTCCCCCAGGCATGGTCCTTTGTGTGGGCACCCCACACTTAGTTCTCACCATCTAACTCGCTTTTGCACACTTCCAATGGCTTTTTCTCCTATGCTTATAATCCTGCAAAACAAAAACAAACACTACAGCAATAATAAGATAAAACATAAAAATAAAAGAAAGAAGTAAAGATGGGTAGCCTCCCAACAAGCACCTGATTTAACGTCATGGCACGACACAGAATCTTGTCTAATCATTGGCAAGTAATACCTTTGACTTATGACGATCAAAGTCACCTCCATAATAGTGCTTTACTCTTTGTCCGTTCACTAAGAATGTTCTCTCGCCACCTAAGATGCGCAGCTCAATTGCACCATATGGAGTGACTCTCACTACCTCAAACGGGCCCGACCATCTCGATTTGAGCTTCCCCGGAAAGAGTCTTAACCTCGAATTGAATAAGAGAACCAATTGGCTCGGTTCAAACTCGCGATGGTGGATATGCTTATCATGCCAGCGCTTGGTCTTTTCTTTATATAAATTGGCATTCTCATACGCATGCAAGCGAAAATCATCAAGATCGTTCAATTGCATCAGCTGCTTTCTACCCATTAATTATGCATCAAAGTTCATCTTCTTTATCGCCCAATAGGCCTTGTGCTCAAGTTCCACCGATAAATGGCATACCTTCCCATAAACTAGCTTGTAAGGGGAGAATCCGATTGGAGTTTTGTAGGCAGTCCGATATGCCCATAGAGCATCATCAAGCTTTGCATCCCAATCTTTCCTACTTGCACTAATCGTCTTCTCCAGGATCTGCTTTATCACTCTATTTGAGATTTTAACTTGCCCACTAGTCTGAGGATTATAAGCAGTTGCAACCTTATGTTTGACCCCATATTGCGCTAAGACATTGTCCAAGATCTTGTTACAAAAATGGGTACCCCATCACTAATCATCACTCTCGGAGTGCCGAACCTTGTAAAGATATGCTTTTTCACAAATTTGACCATAACCTTGGCATCATTGGTAGGAAAAGCAATGGCCCCCACCCACTTTGACACATAGTCAACGGCCACCAAAATGTACTTACACCCACTGGACAAGGGAAATGGACCCATAAAATAAATTCCCCGTACATTAAAAATTTCAACCTCCATAATACCGTGCAATGGCATCTCATGCTTTTTCGTCATTGTTCCTGTTCTCTGGCACCTATCACACCTCCTCACGAACTCATGGGTGTCTTTAAACACCATGGCCAATAAAAACTCGATTGCAACACCTTAGCTACCGTTTTGTCACCCGCATAATGATCACCATAAGGCGATGCATCACGGTCATGTAAGATAGCATTTATTTCCGATTCGGGGACACATCTTCTCATTAACTGATCGGTACAAGATTTGAACAGAAATGGCTCATCCTACACATATGACCTCACATCTCGCAGGAACTTCTTTTTAGCATAAGGTTCAAGATCAGGCGGCATCTATCCACTTTCCAGATAGTTCACAAAATCTGCATACCATGGCACCTCCCCAGCAGTAATGGCCAACAATTGCTAATCCGAGAATGTTTCCTTGATGACATCTCCCTCAGCTACATGATTCCGTGTTTCTAACCTGGATAAGTGATCAGCCACTTGATTCTCTGTTCCTTTACAGTCGCGGATCTCCAAATCAAATTCCTGCAAGAGTAAAACCCAACGGATTAGCTTTGGTTTAGCACCTTTCTTTTCGAAATTTATCGAACGCCTACACTACAGCAAGCAACTCCTTTTCTGTCACAGTATAATTTATTTGAGCAAGAGTAAGAGTCTTGCTTGCGTAGTAAATGGAGTGAAAAAAATTTCTCCGCCTCTGGCCCAACACGGCCCCAATTGCACCATCACTAGCATCACACATCAGCTCAAATGGCTCTTTCCAGTCAGGAGCCACTATGATTGGTGAACTCACTAATTTCTTTTTCAGCTCCGCGAATGCTTTCAGACAAGTATCGTCAAACTTGAACGACACATCCTTCTCTAACAACCTGCACAAAGGAGAAGAAATTTTTGAGAAATCTTTTATAAATCAGCGATAAAAACCTGCATGTCCCAGAAAACTCCTAACTCTTTTCACTAAAATCGGTGGTGGCAACATTTCAATTGCTTCCACCTTAGCTTTGTCAACTTCCATTCTATCTTTGGACACCTTGTGCCCCAGCACTATACCTTCACGTACCATAAAATGGAACTTTTTCCAATTCAGTACCAGGTTAGTCTCCTCACACCTGGCAAGCACTTTAGCAAGATTGGTCAAGCATTCATCAAAAGAAGGACCAAACACAGAAAAATCATCCATAAAAACCTCCACAAACCGTTCCACCATATCGGTGAAAATAGCTATCATACACCTGTGAAAAGTCGCAGGTGCATTACACAACCCGAATGGCATTCTCTTAAATGCATAAGTGCCATAAGGGCATGTAAAAGTGGTCTTTCCTTGATCTTCCGGGGCAATAGCAATTTGATTATACCCCGAATAGCCGTCAAGGAAACAATAGTATTCCTGTTCGGCTAACCTGTCAAGCATTTGATCAATGAAGGGGAGGGGGAAGTGATCTTTTCGTGTAGCATTATTCAACTTCCTATAATTTATGCATATTCGCCAACCAGTCACAGTCCTAGTTGGGATTAATTCATTTTGTTCATTAACTACAACAGTCATACCCCCTTTTTAAGTACACATTGAACAGGGCTAACCCACTTACTATCGGAGATGGGAAATACTATACCTGTGTCGAGCCACTTAATCACTTCTTTTCTTACTACCTCTTTCATGATTGGATTTAGGCGGCGTTGATGTTCCACGCTAGGCTTGTGTCCCTCCTCCATGAGTATTTTGTGCATGAAGAATGCAGTGCTAATACCCTTTATGTTAGACATTGTCCAACCAATGGCATGTTTGTGCTCCCTCAGCACCCTTAAGAGCTTTTCTTCCTGTAATTTAGACAAATGAGAAGAAACAATCACAGGTAAAGTGTTAGAACTACCTAAATATGCATAATGAAGATGAGATGGTAAGTGTTTAAGTTCAAGTTTTGGAGTCTCCTCAACTGAGGGTCTAGAGGGCAAGCCGATTACCCTATCCATAGGCTCAAACTAGGATCTTTCTCTTATTCATTCACAAGATGCATCCAAAATTTGAAACACCTCCTCAACTTCTTCTTCCAATTCCAAGTGATTGAACAGCATCCATGTCTTTTCTAGTGCATCTTCTTTAAATGCACTTGGCTCTACGGCTGGTTCATTTATCTTCACCACAGAAATCATGGCCAGGTCATCGTAATGACGAGGCAACTGAATGGCTCGATATACATTAAAGACCACTTCTTCATTGTCCACCCTCAGGATCATCTTACATTCTCAGACTTTGACAATGGCATCTCCAGTGGACAAAAGAGGTCGTTCCAAGATGATAGGCACTAACTCATCAACCTCGTAGTCTAGGATGATAAAATCTGCAGGGAAAATAAACTTCCCAATCTGCAGCAAGACGTCCGCAATTACCCCCTCAGGATAATCATAAGATCTGTCAGATAACTGTAGTAGCACCGTGGTGGGTCTCGGAGCTCCTAATCCCAATTGTTTGAACACTGACAACGGCATCAGATTGATACTTGCACCCAAATCACACAAGGCTCTACCCACATCAATTTCACCAATCCTCACAGGGATGGTAAAACTACCTGGATCCTTAAGCTTTTGTGGAAGCTTATGTTGAATCCTGGAAGTGCACTCCTCAGTAAGTGCATCAGTCTCAAATTCAGTTAACCTTGTCTTATTCGCCACTATATCCTTAATATATTTTGCATATTTTGGAACCTCACGGAGCATGTCCACCAAAGCGATGTTCAAGTGTATCTGCTTCAGCATATCTAAAAATTTGTGAAACATGTGGTCATCATTCTTCTTCCTCAGTCTTTGAGGAAAAGGAGGTGACACCCTCTCTGATATTTGCTCATACTCTATTTTGTTTCTCTCATCTACCTCTACAATTTGTGGCACTCTTTCTTCTTCGAACCCAGACTGCTCCTTTTTCTTCTTAGGCACTTTTACTAACTCTCTCCCATTTCTCAACGTCGCTGCATTGATTTGAGGATTTTTCTCTGTATCACTTGGGAGATCTCCATCAGGTCTAATATTCTTATTGTTAGCCATTTGGCCAAACTGCCTCTCTAGATTTCTGAACTCTGTGCGCAATTGTTGATTCTCAGCCATAACTTTCTGATTGTCTAGCAAGAGCTTTTTCATCATGTCAGTCAAACTCTTTTCTAATTGTTGTAGAGGTTGAGGTGGATGATTATAATTCACTTGAGGCCTGATGTTCTGATTTCCACCCCAAGAGAAGTTAGGATGATTCCTCCAGTTAGGATTGTATGTGTTATTATATTGAGCATTTTGATTCATCGGCCCTCTAGCTTGTTGCCCCACTTGTGTGACCTTCACCACATAACTCGCAGTAAGTAGACATCTATTGCACATGTTGCATCTGTTGTGCTTGGTGCATTGTCATCTTATTCATCTGATTTGCTAATCTCGCTATATATGCCCTCATGGCTGAGAAATCATCAAGCTCGATCACACCTGCTGCCTTTTGTTTAAGTGCTCTTCGTGAGTCCCCATCTCCTTGCCAATTATTATCATTAGCAGTGAAATTGATTAGCAGGATCTGGATCTCACTATACGGTCTTGCCATGCAACTACCCCCACATGCTGAGTCAAGATTCATCTTTGATGCCTCATCCAACCCATCAACGAAAGTGTGACCCAACCCCTCACCAGTTTGACAATGATGTGGGCAATCTCTGAGTAGCTTCTTGCATCTTTCCCAAGCTTGACGAAGAGTCTTGCCATCTCGCTGTTGAAACACAATAACCTGGCTCCTCAGCGACTTTATCTTCTTAGTGGAAAAAAATGTGATTAAGAATTTCCTTGCTAGATCATCCCAATTATGGATTGAGTTCGCGGGCTCCTTTTGCAACCATTCCTTAGCTTCCCCTAGCAGCGAAAAGGGAAATAGTGTTAGCCTGACATAGTCCTTGGAAACGTTTGGATAATTGTAAGTGTCTGTAATTTCCAGGAAGTTCTGAATGTGCCTCTGCGGGTCTTCATGAGATAGACCCACATATTGCCCTATGGACTGAATTAGCTGTACCATGTACTGTTTGGGTTTAAAGTGACCCGTGATCTCAGGCTTCACGATTGCCTGAGTCATATTAGCAAGATTGGGCCTTGCAGCTTCTATCACCGGACGCCCTTCAATACCTGCCATCTCTATTGGCTGTGGTTGAACTACGATGTCCAACTCTCTTTCATTTCAAGTTCTAGCTTCAACTTCCCTCCTCACTCTATGAAGTGTTCGTTCGATCTCAGGATCAAGAGGAAGGATATTGTTTGCGCTTCTACTCCTCCGCATTCAAGAGAAGAGCCTGCGTTATTACAAATAAAGCAAACTAAAAATTAAAACTTAAACAAATAACGAATAAAAGCTTAACTTAGATAAACAATCAATAACTAAGTCCCCGGCAACGGCGCCAAAAACTTGTTGGTTCCCCAAGTACACGCAAGTATACGTGGCCGTCAAGTAATAAAGTGACTCGAAAGTCGGATGTCAAACCCACAGAGACTTAGAGATCAATTGTCAACTAAGCAAACTAAAATTAATTAATTATCCAAGATATTTAAGAGTGGTGTTTTTCTATTAATCTACTATTGCGAAAATTAAACAAGTAACAACTAATTTATCAAGAATGCAAATGTGTATGATGAGATTTTAATTCAGAGGAGGTGAAAATTCCAAGGTTGTGGTTGGTTTATCAATCCTATTAAGTTCAATAATCACACTCGTTAATCCAGATTATCTATGGTTGCTAATTAACCGGATCGTTTATATGAATAGCATGTTCCCACAATACTACTCGCCTGCCCACAATATATCAATCCTATATTCCTATGGTGTTGAGTCTATCATGAACGAATATATAAGGTAAGTAATGCACTAAAAATATGAAATTATAGTCAAACATCATAAATCACTCAGATAAATAGTCATTCGCGAAAGGGGATATCCTATAATTATAATAGATCAATATACAATCTGTAACAAGAAACTGTTTGATTCTTAATGGTAAAATACTTGTACGATAGTTACATCAAATACGAATTGTCTTTATACGATTTCATTTGTGTGCGTGTGAATTTCAAATGATCTTGTTTCTCATTATCAGTTCCATGTGATTTTTTCTAGACCAAGTGAATTTCAAATGGCTCAAACATGCATCACTTTTGATGTTCCCCAAGACGTGAGTATCAAAATTGCCCACTTAATGTTTGGCGTTATTATCACTTGCCACTAAGATTTTAGTGGAAAAGTTAAGTACAAGGATAATACGAAGATCCTAAAATTCGTCCGGGCGGTATTAGTTTCTAGATATTAATAATTTATACATATTTAATAAATTTCTAACATAAATACAGTATTTATGTAACATGTACACTAGCTCCACCCGCAAAAGAAGCCAAATTCTCATATGAATATGTGTAAAAGAAGAAAGGGGAAGAGACCTAAAACATGGTAGAGCTAAGCACCTGCTCATCTCTTTCAGTAGTAGAATTAGTTTAGACAGTTTGTAACACATGATCAAGCTTATTAGTTTAACAGTATCAGAAGAAGATTCTTTGTCTAAATAAAAAGTTGAACACTAAATTCGGACTAATAGCATCTCAAAAGCAGCAAACCAAAGGACTAATTAGAAAACAACTTGAAACTACTGATATTACTTCAAAAGTGCAGTATGTACAGTTATTGTTCTAATCTCAAATGAATTGCTGGAAAGATTATTACAATTTGTTAGAGATATATCCATGAGAAGCATTAAATACACTTTCAAAGACAAGAATTGAACCTAGCTAATACTAAGTTAGCTGAAACTTGTCAGGTAGATTGTTCCAAGATTGTTGGTCCAACATTACTGTCTGATCCATCCTCATTGCAGCCAATCTTTCCGTCATAGGCGCATTATCTAACATGGCGTCCACAAGATCAGTAATGAAGCTAGTTTCTGTTTCAGTAATTGTTTCCCCTGTCAAAACATCCTCCTCGTTACCCGTACCCTCATCGAGTTGTACTAACTCACCCCCCTCTTGTGTGTGCAGCTCAGGTTCAACAGAGGCTGGTCCCTCCAACTGCAGAATAGTATTCCCTTCAGATTCTAAATTTACCTCAGGTACTTCAATAGTGGTTGTTGGTAATATCAATTTGCTGGTTCAATAGAACAAGGTGTTGTGTCACATTCTCCTGTTGCAATTTCATTAGAATTTAGCATAGTAGTCGATTCAGGTACCAACGACATGGACATTGAAGATTCATACAACCGATCCCAACTTTCTAGGAATTGAGGCATAGTTGTTGTTATTGTAGTCGATTGATCAGGTACCAATTGCACCTGATTGTTCCCCATACCATAACACCTGCAACCAGTTAGTAGTTCAAGAAAACTTGTAGCCTTGACTTCAGATTCCATAAATGCAATATTATGCTCCTCATTAACAGCAAAAGAACAACCTTCTTCTTCTTGATCTAACCATTATTTCAGGCACATTAAATTCATGCATCGCGTTCTCAAAGTCAGCGATCATAGATTCTTGAAATTGAGAAAAAGTAGTTAGCCCCAACGACGAACCATTCTCTACACCAGTAGCCTCGTGACTTTGCACCTTAGATTCCTCCATTGGTTCTTCAACATAATAGATAGGAGTGATCATCTCAGTATATTCCTGATCCATCAAAGGCTTAACCGAATTTATCCCAACAGTTTCCACCATTAATGGTTCAACAGATTCTACTATTGCTTTCTCAACAAAATAGTCCTGATCCATCAATGGCTGATCAACATAATTATTTATATCAGAAGTCACCTCAGTATCCACCTTCTCTTGTTCAGAACATGACTCCATAGTAGTTGTCACATTACTAGTCTGACTAAAATTACAAGTAGTACTTCTTTTGGGCAACTTTTTTATGGCACAAATAACATAATCTTTACGCTCAGAATTACTGAACTTATTAAGAATAGGATCAGACAACACATATTCCTTCATTAGCCACTTACCATCATTATAATACTCAGAATTAATACACTTATTATTATTCTTCTCAGTATAACACATACTCTTCATTCGTCCAATAATCGAATCTCTTTTCCTCTGATCACAACTCTTTATATATAGTAACAGCTCTTCCCTTATCTCGTTTTTTCCAAGTTCCACCTCTTTTTCCTACAATCCTACTAAATATTCCCTTGTTCTTCTTCCTTGGTGTAATAAAGTAACGGTAAATACTTGTGTCCCAATTATCTTCTACTCCTCCAGTAGAATGGCCATGGCTGTAAGTTACCCAAGGTTCTTGTTTGTAAACATCATACATTGCAATAAAACCATTGTCATGCAATTCTTGCTTAGCAACAAACCTCAAAAGAAATTTCACTAACTCTGAATCCGTCGGTCGAAATCGATACCCTTCTCCAAGATTATCTAACTCCATCATATTCATTGTTTCTTGAATATGAAGATGAAAAAAACGCAGCGGCCGAGACTAGAGAGTTTTGAGTGATAAAATAGGGCTATATATATGACTTAGGAGTTTAGATACTTTGTATTTATAGAACAAAAAGTTGATTATGATCAACGGCAATGAGTTCGATGTGACCCGTGATCTCAGGCTTCATAATTGCCTGAGTCATATTAGCAAGATTGGGCCTTGCAGCTTCTATCACCCGACGCCCTTCATTACCTACCATCTCTATTGGTTGTGGTTGAACTACGATGTCCAACTCTCTTTCAATTCTAGTTCTCACTTCAACTTCCCTCCTCACTCTATGAAGTGTTCGTTCGATCTCAGGATCAAAAGGAAGGATATTGTTTGTGCTTCTACTCCTCCGCATTCAAGAGAAGAGCCTGCGTTATCACAAATAAAGCAAACTAAAAATTAAAACTTGAACAAATAACTAATAAAAACTTAACTTAGATAAACAATCAACAACTAAGTCCCCAGCAACGGCGCCAAAAACTTGTTGTTCCCCAAGTACACGCAAGTATACGTGGCCGTCAAGTAATAAAGTCACTTGAAAGTCGGATGTCTAACCCACAGAGACTTAGATCAATAGTCAACTAAGCAAACTAAAATCAATTAATTATCCAAGATATTTAAGAATGATATTTTTCTATTAATCTACTATTGCGGAAATTAAACAAGTAACAACTAATTTATCAAGAATACAAATGTGTATGATGAGATTTTAATTCAGAGGAGGTAAAAATTCCAGAGTTGTGGTTGATTTATCAATCCTATTAAGTTCAATAATTACACTCGTTAATCTAGATTATCTATGGTTGCTAATTAACCGGATCGTTTATATGAATAGCATGTTCCCACAATACTACTCTCCTGCCCACAATATATCAATCCTATATTCCTATGGTATTGAGTCTATCATGAATGAATATAATACGGTATTAAATTAAGCAAGACTATTAGGTATATTCCTATCCTAACCGCGAAATTGTCCTTCGAGCCACGGGTTCAGAAACAATCTCTCTCTAATTCTACTCCAATCTAAACACGGCTTTCCCCAAGCATAGCATAGATAGTAGGGTGAATTGGTAGCAACAACAATTCACAAGTTAAAACTAGAATTAAAGAAACAACCACAAGATGATAATCCGAATTAACGAAGATGTAATTAATAAACGTTAATAATCATATCAACCACAACCCTAGAACTAGAGTGCTTAGCCACTCATGTGCGTAGTAACAATTTTCCAAGTATTTTGCATAAATAAATTACAAAGAAAAGATAAATGAATGAAGAACTCGATGATTTTCTCCTCCAAAAGTTGTTCCACGTGATGTTCTTGCCTCCGGTCGCAAAAACTCCTCTAAAAATGGTGTTTAATGACTATTTATATGTATAGGGAAAAAGTCTAAACGAAATAACCAAGTCCAAAACAAAAAAGGAGACAAAATAGGCTTTAAAACACGGAACACCCTCGCTACAGGCCTCGTGGCGCGAGACAAAATGCGAGCTTCATCTCGCTATTGCCCGTGCGACGCAAGCTCTGTCGCGCGCTTTAATCCTTGCCTCGTTAAAACTAATTACAACAAGTTCAAAACTAGTTCTATTTGTCTAGTTGAAAGTATATAAAAGTCAAGGGGTGTTTTCTACAACATCATTATCATCATCTGATGAACTTTCATTTACAAGACGGTATAGAGAACAGTCTTATAGAGGACGGGATGAACGATCAAGGGAAGGACGGGAGGAACGATCACGGGGAGGACGGGAGGAATGATCATGGGGAGGACGGGAGGAATGATCACGAGCAGGACGGGAGGAACGATCACGTGGAGGTCGACCCTTTGGCGATGACTCACGAGACCGGGGCAACGGAAAAGCTTCAGTAGATAGGAGAGTTCTGATCTGAGCTTGCATGCCAAGGAATTGAGCATCTCTAAGCCTTTATCTTTCCTTGGCCGTTTCTAGCTTGGATGTGAGCTTTGTCACTGTCTCCCGCAGAGCGGAGAGGCTCTCTGTCACGACCCAAAACTAACCCCTTGTCTTGATGGCGCCTATCGTGGAACTAGGCAAGCCGACTCATTTCCAAAACAAAACGATATTTTCATTTCAAAGATAATTTCAAGGTTATTTACCATAAAAACCTCCATTTAAAGAGTTCAAATCAAAGAAAAATAGAAGTGTGGAAAAGAAAAGCCCGACATCGGGGTGTCACTAGTCATGAGCATCTACTATAATCTGTCTAACAATATCAAGGCTAACTCAGCCTGGAAAAATAGCTAAATAGTACTAGAGGAAGATAAGAGGGAGAAGAGCAGGGGCTGCGATCGCCAAACAGCTGCCTTGCTATCTCCAAGAAAATCTGCAACCAGAACACTCAATAACCGCTACCGTGTCCAGCCACAACTAGATCTGCACACAAGGTGCAGGGATTAACGTGAGTACGCCAAATCAGTAAGTAACAACAATAAATAAAGACTAAGCAGTAGTGACGAGCAATGAAGCATATAATGTTCATATCAAGAAATCTCAGTAAAAGACCACATGCTCTTAAAAATCAGGATTTGAATCAAACATCTCGTTTAAACCCAGTTTCAATAAAAAATCATTTTTTTCCAATAGTTTTTCAAACAAAGGCTCAATGCAAAGGTGAGCAAAAATGATGAAATCCTAAACAGCCACTCGGGCAGACCTCACAGTCACTCGTGCCACTCGGGCATACCTCACAATCACTCTTGCCACTCGGGCATACCTCACAATCACTCTTGCCTCCCAGTCACTCAGCACTCGGCACTCGGCACTCGCACTCAGTAGGTACCTACGCTCACTGGGGGTATGTACAGACACCGGAGGGGTTCCTTCAGCCCAAGCGCTATAATCTGCACGGACAACTCACGTGCGATAATAATAAAGTATGCTGCAGGCGGGCAGCCCCGATCCACACTCATCCTCACCAATCAGGCCCTCGGCCTCACTCAATCACAAGTATGCTGCAGGCGGGCAGCCCCGATCCACACTCATCCTCACAAATCAAGCCACTCGGGCATTTCAAAAAAATAGGGCATTCGGCCCAAAACATTTATATGCATCAAAATAGAGTCATAAAACTGAGTTATGCAGTAAACAAGTATAAATATGACTGAGTATAGATTTTTCAATCGAAAATAGTGAGAGGATGATACGAAACAGCCCCTAAGGGTCCAAACAGCATTGGCGCAAGGCCCAAACATGGCATTCAGCCCAATTTACATAAAATCTTTCTAAATCATATAAGTATCAATGGTTTCAACAAAGTATGCAACTTTACAGTTGCTACGGGGAGGACCAAGTCACAAATCCCCAACAGTGCACGGCCACACGCCTGTCACCTAGCATGTGCGTCACCTCAAAATAATAGAATGATATGAAATCCGGGGTTTCATACCCTCAGGACTAGATTTACAATCGTTACTTACCTCAAACCGGTCAAATCTCTACCCCGCAATGTTCTTGCCTCTGGACTCTGCCTCCAAATGCTCCAAATCTATTCACAATTAGTATAATACCATCAATATACACTAATGGAATGAATTCCATAAGAAAAGCTTCAAAATTAGACCAAAACCCGAAATTGGCTCAAAATTCGCTTGTCAGGCCCACGTCTCGGAACCCAACAAAAGTTACAAAATCCGAAAGCCCATTCAACCACGAGTCTACCCATACCAATTTTACCAAAATCCGACCTCAACTCGACCCTCAAATCTACAAATCTAATTTCCAAATTTCTAAGTTTCAATCTCTGATTTACGCCTCAAAATCATGTAATCTAGTCGGATTACTCGATGATAATTCAATATTATTGAGTAGAAATGATCACAAGGGACTTACCTCAAGTTTTCCTTGAAAATATATCAAAAATCGCCTCTCCCCAAGCTCCAATTCGTCAAAAATGGCAAATGGGACGAAGTCCCTCATTTTATAATTCTGCCCAGACATCCTCGGTTCTGCCTCGATCTTGGCCTTCGATCGTGGCCCTCGACCCTGGTCCTCTGTCCTGCCCCTTGATCCTGGTTCTCAATCCGGAGCTCGATCGTGCCTTCGATCGTGGCCCTCGACTCTGAGCTCGATCGGGGCTTCGATCGTGGCCCTCGACCCTGGGCTCGATCTGGGCTTCGATCGTGGCCCTTGACCCTGAGCTCGATCTGGGCTTCGATCGTGGCCCTCGACCCTGAGCTCAATCTGGGCTTCGATCGTGGCCCACGACCCTGAGCTCGATCTGGGCTTCGATTTCTGGGCAGAAGCAATTTCCAACAGAAGGAAATTGCAGCAGCTGTTCTAGTTCAATTTTTGATCCGTTAACCATCCGAAACTCACCCGAGGCCCTCGGGACCTCAACCAAATATACCAATAAGTCATAAAACATCATATGAACTTAGTTTAATCCTCAAATCACCTCAAACAATGCTAAAACCAAGAATTACACCCCAATTCAAGCCTAATGAACTTTGAAATTTCTAATTTCTACAAACAACTCCGGAACCTATCAAATCTCGTATGATTGACCTCAAATTTTGCACACAAGTCCTAAATGACATAACAGAGGTATTCCAATTTTTAGAATCAGATTCCGACCCCGATATCAAAAAGTCAACCCCCGGTCAAACTTCTCAAAAATAAAACTTTCGGCATTTCCAGTCTAATTCCTCTACGGACTTCCAAATAATATTCCGGACATGCTCCTAAGCCCAAAATCACCATACGGAGCTATTGGAATCATCAAAATTCAAATCCAAGATCGTTTACATATAGGTTCATATCCGGTCCACTTTTCTAACTTAAAATTTTCAATTATGAGACTAAGTGTCTCATTTCACCCCGAGCTCCTTCCGGACTCGAACCAACTAACCCGATATAACATAATATAGCTGAATAACACAAAAAGAAGTAGGAATGGGGAAAACAAGCTTATAACTCTCGAAATGACTGGCCGGGTCGTTACACTCTCCCTATTAAGTTGCTTGCCTTGCGAGGAAGTCCCTATTCCTTACATTCCACACTTATAGCAATGGATTGGAAGGTGTTCTATCACATCAAAGAAATCACATGGAAATATTTTTTCCATCTTACTAGAAGTTACACGAATGTTCTAATCCATCCGAAGTAGGTTTTCTTCCCTTAATGTGGTAGAACACAAGTCTTTGAAAATCAAACTAATCTCTGTGATGGGTTTCCAGATTCTTTCAAGCAAACCATAAAATGCAATAGGCACTAAGGTCTCCATGAAAACATGACAGTCATGACTTTTCAGATGGCTCAACTTCCGTACCTCCATATCTACTTTTTTTCCAAGATTCGACGCATAACCCTTAGGCATCTTCAATTTCGTAACCTAATCACAAATTTGTCATCTTTCCTCCAAAGTGAATGTGTAACTTGCTTTGGGCTTGGACACCTTACCATTGTTTGTTGTCTGCAAGTATAATTGAGGCCGCCTGCAATATTCTTGTAAGTCCATTCTAGCCTTCGAGTTATCTTTTGTCTTAACTTTAACATCCATCACTGTGTTGAACAAATTATCAAAAT
This sequence comes from Nicotiana tomentosiformis, assembly GCF_000390325.3. Classification (NCBI taxonomy): domain Eukaryota; kingdom Viridiplantae; phylum Streptophyta; class Magnoliopsida; order Solanales; family Solanaceae; genus Nicotiana; species Nicotiana tomentosiformis. Next base: position 122,450,685 of record NC_090817.1, on the reverse strand, counting down.
AATTCTTCTCAATATGCATGACATCAAGGTTGTGTCAGAGAAGATTATCCTTCCAATAAGGCAACTCCCAAAATATACTCTGTTTCGTCCAATTATGAGTAACACCATATCCGGGGAATCTATAAGGTGGAGCCTCAGTAACTTTACTGAAGTTCTGGACCCTCTCCCAAATTTTCTCACTTGAAAGTATCGGAGGTGGAGAATCATATTCCACTTTATTCTTTTTTAATGCATTTTTCATCCTTCTAAACTCATGATCATCAGGCAAGAATTGACGGTGACAATCAAACCATGATTTCTTTCGGCCATGTTTCAAAGTGAACGCTTTACCATTTTCCATGCAGTAAGGACAAGCTAGCTTCCCAGCAGTCATCCACCCAGACAACATTCCATACGCAGGAAAATCGTTAGTAGTCCACATTATATTAGCACGCAAATTGAAATTTTTCTTGGTTGATATGTCATATGTTTCAACACCATCATACCACAACTGTTTTAGCTCATCAATCAAAGGTTGTAAATATACATCAATCAAACTTTTTGGATTACGTGGACCGGTAATAATACAATTTAAGAATATATATGGACTAGTCTGTGATGATCCAAAATGCCATCTTTAAATTTAATAAGTAATTCTGTATTCTAAGACCTTGAAAAGCACCATTTATCATTCCTCGACTTGCGTGCGCAGTCCGAAAAATATTCCGAAAAGTTTTTATGTGAAAAATGGATTAAAATGTGAAATAGAGCTTTAAAACTCAACTGAGTTGACTTTGGTCAACATTTTTAGCAAACGGACCCGGATCAGTATTTTGACAGTTCCGGTAGCTCCGTATCGTGATTTGGGACTTGGGTGTAAAGAATTTAATTTTGGAGATCCCTAGCTCAAGTTATGGCCATTTAACGGAACTAACAATTTAAAGGCTAAAGACTTTCAAGTTTGACCACGGGGTTGACTTTTTGATATCAGAGCCAGAATCCGATTCTGAAAATGTGAATAGCTCCGTTATGTCATTTATGACTTGTGTGCCAAATTTGAAGTCATTCCGGATTCATTTAATATGTTTTGGCACAAAATTTACAAATTGAAAAGTTTAAAACTCAAAGTCTGAATTGAGGTGTGATTGGCAATTTCGATGTTATTTGATGTGATTTGAGACCCCGAGTAAGTCCGGATTATGTTACGGGACTTGTTGGGATATTTGGATAAGTTTCCGAGGGGCTCGGGTGAGTTTCGGATAGGCAACCGGATGTTTTGAACTTAGAAACTTTTGCTGGTATAACTGAACCTGTTGCAGGCCTCTGATCTCGCAGTTGCGAGATCAGGCATCGCAAATGCAAACCAAGAAGGTATGGCAATTGCGAGATTTTTATCGCAATTACGAAGAAAGCCTAGGCCAGCAGTTCTCGCAATTGCTAGTTTATCTTCGCAATTGCGAAGGGCCAATTGTCGCAAATGCGACATAATCTTCGCATTTGCGAAGGCAGCGGGATTGTGAAGGGCATCGCAATTGCGAGTGTTTCTTCGCATTTGAGAGCTTCGCATCTCAGGTCACAATTGCGACACCTGCAGCTGAACAAAATGACTTTTGGACAAGATTTTTGATTCATTTCCCAAATCTTCAAAACCTAAAACCTCAAGAGGCGATTTTGGGCGATTTTCACAGGAAAACATTGTGGTAAGTGTTCTTTATCCTATATTGATTATATTTCATGATTTCATACTCATTTATATCATGAATCCGTAAATTTATGGAAGAAAAATCAGATTTTTCTAAAATCTTCCAAAAACAAAAATTTAAGATTTGAAGGTCCATTTGATATCGGAATTGGATAATTTTGTATGGTTGGACTCGTATCGGAATGGGTGTTCGGATTTCATAAGTTTTTTCGAGATTTGAGATGTGGGTCCTACATCTCAAATCTCGAAAAAACTTATGAAATCCGAACGCCTACTTCCGAATATTTTAATAAATTTTGGATTTTATCCGAAAAATTAGTAAATTCATATGGAATTAATTCCTATGATTAGTATTGAATATATCGAATTATTTGTGAATAGATTTGAAGATTTTGGAGATAAATTTAAAAGAAAAAGTTGTGGTTGAGTAATTGATTGGAATTTTCAAAGCAAGGTAAGTGTCGTGGTTAACCTTGACTTGAGAAAATAGAACCCTTAAATTATTTGTTATGTGAAATGTATGTGAACGACGTATAGGCAAGGCGACGAGTGTCTATACGTCGTCAAATTAATTGTTTGCCTGCTTACTTGAAAAATCATAAATTATTTTAAATCATAAATTAATTATTATAATAAATGTTTCTCTCCTATTCTTTGTCAAATATTAATTCTTGAATTTCTGCATTAATTGTTACATGCTATTTGAATTATGTGTTTTAATTGTTATTTGACATTTAGCATATTAAATATTAAACTGCCTATTTTCTCCTTGATTTTCATAATAATCTGCATAATTAAATTATAATTATTGTATGTTTGTTGTCTTATAATTTTATATTAATTGTTGCATCTATTGGGGAAATTTCTTCTATAAGAATTGGTAAATAAATATATTGGAGGATCGGGTTGCACGCCGCAACAAACTTATGAAAAGTCCATATTAAAGTATCGGGTTGCACGCCGCAACAGACTTATGAAAAGTCCATATTGGAGGATCGGGTTGCACGCCGCAATAGAGTTATGAAAAGTCCATATTGAAGGATCGGGTTACACGCCGCAACAGACTTATTAAAAGTCCATATTGGAGGATCGGGTTGCATGCCGCAACAGACTTATTTAAAAGCCGACATACATATATATATATATTAGGGGATCGGGTTGTACGCCGCAACAGATTTGATTAAAGGAATATATTGTGAGAGCGGGTTGCACGCTGCAACAGAATTGAATGTGAATATATTGCGAGAGCGGGTTGCACGCTGCAACAGAATTGGTTGAAATGATAATGGATTATGATTGCTGAGTTGGCTTCAATTATTATGAATGAGTTACATGTTTTATTTCTATTATTTGTTGTTTCATTAATATTGCGTACAGGTTAATATAAGTGAACCGCCTTAGCCTCGTCACTACTTCGTCGAGGTTAGGCTCAGCACTTACCAGTACATGGGGTTGGTTGTACTGATACTACACTATGCACTTCTTGTGCAGATTTTGGAGTTGGTCCCAGCGGCGTACCATAGACTTGCTCGGATTTCAGCTATTCAGAGGAGACTTGAGGTATAACTGCATGGCGTCCGCAGCTCTGAAGTCCCCGTCTATTTTACTTTATTTGTGTGTTTATTTCCAGACAGCTTTATTTTATTCAGGCCTTTATTTGTATTATTCTAGAAGCTTGTGCACTTGTGACACCAATTCTGGGATGGTATTTAGACACCGTTATTTTTATGGATTATTTCACTATATTTCAAACCTTGCTTCCGCTTTTGGTTTCTTGATTATTAATAATGTAAAGATTGTTTAAAAATTGGTTAATATTATTCTAATGTTGGCTTGCCTAGCAAGTGAAATGTTAGGCGTCATCACGGTCCGAATGTGAGAATTTCGGGTCGTGATAGGTGGTATCAGAGAAGTAGGTTACATAGGTCTCACGAGTCACGAGCAAGCTTAGTAGAGTCTGAAGGATCGGTATGGAGACATCTGTACTTATCTCTCAGAGGCTATGAAGTTTAGGAACAATATCACTTCTTTTTTATTTTGTTGTGCGATTTTATTCTATCATCGATGATTGAACCATTCTACTCTTATTCTCTCGCAGATGGTGAGAACATGTAATACCTCTACCGATGGTCATGGACCAGAACCCCCGGTGGCAACTATGGCCAGAGGTAGAGGTCGAGGCCGAGGTCGTGCTAGAGGCCGAGGTAGAGCTCAGACCAGAGCTCGAGCAGCTTCACCTATTGAAGAACCTCAGGTGGACCTTCAGGAGGAGGTTCCAGTTCAAAATGTACCAATTGGACCAGTTCAGGTCCGGGAAAGATTCATATCCACTCCAGTACTCCAGGATGCTCTAGTTCGTTTGGTAAGTCTTATGGAGGGTGTGGCCCATAATGGTACGTTTTCAGTGGCACCAGCCGTCTCACAGGCTGGGGGAGGAGAACAAACTCCCACTACTCCCGCTCCGAAGCAGATGGACCCCCAGAATCAGGTTCCAGCAGCCCCGCCAGTTAGGGTAATTCAGCCAGTTGTTGCGGCACAGATCAGTGATAGGCCCGCCATGTCTTTTGAGTCCTTATTGAGACTGGATAAGTTTACCAAGATCTTTCCAGTTCACTTCAGTGGTACACCTTTTGAGGACCCACAGGATTATCTTAAACGCTGCCATGAGGTGCTGCGGAACATGGGTATAGTTGAGACCAATGGGGTTGACTTTGCTCTATTTCAGATGACGGGTTCTGCCAAGAGATGGTGGAGAGATTATACATTGACCAGACCAGTTAAATCGCCTGCACTTACATGGGAGCAGTTCTCTCAGCTATTTCTGGAAAAGTTCCTCCCTATCACACTAAGAGAGGAATTCCACAAGCAATTTGAGCGTCTACAGTAGGGCAGTATGGCTGTTACTCAGTATGAGTCCCGTTTTATGGATTTGGCCTGTCATGCTCTCCTTTTACTACGTACGGAGGGAGAGAGAGTAAGGAGGTTTATTGAGGGACTCACTCACCCTATCATACTTCAGATGGCCAAGGAGAGCAAAAGTGAGATTTCTTTTCAGGCGGCCGCTAATGTCGCAAGGAGGATCGAGATGGTTATTGCACAGGAGAGAGGGAAGAGGTCCGATAAGAGGCCTCGTCAGTTCGGTGGTTTCAGTGGTGCCTCGTCTGGAGGCAGGGGCAATTTTGGTAGGGGTCATCCTCCCAGACCGTTTCATTCAGCACTTCATGTATCTCCTGGTGCTTCATGGAGTCACGGTCCTATTATGCCTTACTCTGGGCAGCCAGTATTCAGTGCACATTCAGCTCCTATCAGTGCATCACCACTCCAGAGTTACTACAGCGGTTATCCGTCCCATTTGGGTCAGCTTCAGCTTCAGCAGCCACGGCATCAGGATGGGTGTTATGAGTGTGTAAACATTGGTCACATCAGGAGGTATTGCCCTAGATTGGCGAGTAACAAATCTCGGCAAGATTCTCGTACCATCATACCGGCACCTGTTGCTTCACCGCCTGCTCAGCCAGCTAGAGGTAGGGGTCAGGTAGCTAGAGATGGAGGTCAGGCCATTAGAGGTGGATGTCAGGCCATTAGAGGTGGAGGCCAGACTGTTAGAGGTGGAGGCCAGCCAGTTAGAGGCCGTCCCAAAGACGCAATTCAGAGTGGTGGGGGCCAGCCCCGATTTTATGCTTTTCCAGCTAGGCCTGAGGCCAAGTCATCTGATGCTGTGATCACAGGTATTATTCCAGTTTGCCATAGAGATGCTTCAGTTCTATTTGATCCAGGATCTACAAATCCCTATGTGTCCTCCTATTTTGCTTCAGATTTGGTTGCACCTTGTGATTCTCTGAGTGCTTCTATGTGTGTATCTACACCGGTGGGAGACTCTGTTGTAGTAGATCATGTCTATCGTTCGTGTGTGGTTACTATTGGTAATCTTGAGACTAGTGTGGATCTTCTACTTCTTGATATGGTGGATTTTGATGTCATCTTGGGTATGGATTGGATGTTCCCTTATCATGCTATATTGGATTGTCATGCCAAGACAGTGACCCTAGATATGTCGGGGTTACCTCGGTTAGAGTGGAAAGGAACTCCTGGCCATTCTGCTAGCAGGGTTATTTCTTATATGAAAGCTCGGTGTATGGTAGAGAAAGGGTGTCTAGCCTATTTGGCTTATATTCGCGATCCCAGTGTGGATGTCTCTTCTATGGACTCAGTACCAGTTGTTCGTGAATTTCCAGAAGTATTTCTTGCAGATTTGTCAGGGATGCCACCCGACAGAGATATTGACTTCTGTATTGATTTGGCTCCGGGCACTCAGCCCATTTCTATTCCACCATACCATATGGCCCCACCAGAGTTGAAAGAATTGAAAGAGCAGTTACAAGACTTGCTTGATCAGGGATTCATTAGACCTAGTGTCTCTCCCTGGGGTGCACCAGTATTATTTGTAAAGAAGAAAGATGGATCTATGTGGATGTGTATAGATTATCGGCAGTTGAACAAAGCCAATATCAAAAACAAATATCCGCTGCCAAGAATTGATGACTTATTTGATCAGCTTCAGGATGCCAAGGTATTTTTGAAGATAGATTTGAGGTCTGGTTACCATCAGTTGAAGATTAGGGCATCTGATGTCCCTAACACAGATTTTCGAACTCGGCATGGGCATTACGAATTCCTAGTGATGTCATTTGGGTTGACAAATGCCCCAGTAGCATTTATGGATTTGATGAATCGGGTGTTAAAGCCTTATTTGGATTCTTTTGTGGTTGTATTCATTGATGATATCTTGATTTACTCCAGCAGTCGAGAGGAGCATGAGCAGCATCTTCGAAGTGTGCTTCATACCTTGAAATATAATCAGTTGTATGCCAAGTTTTCAAAATATGAGTTTTGGTTAGACTTAGTTGCCTTTTTGGGGCATGTTGTATCGGCAGAAGGCATAAAGGTGGATCCTAAGAAGATTGAGGTTGTTCAGAATTGGTCTAGACCTACTTCAGTTACAGAGATCTGGAGTTTCCTGGGTTTAGCAGGTTATTATCGTCGATTCATGGAAGGGTTTTCATCTATAGCAAGCCCATTGACCAGATTGACCCAGAAAGGTGTCCCATTTAGATGGTCAGACGAGTGTGAGTTGATCTTTCAGAAGCTCAAGACCGCTTTGACTACGGCGCCAGTGTTGGTATTACCCACAGGTTCAGGATCGTATACGGTATATTGTGACGCATCTCACATTGGTCTTGGTGCAGTATTAATGCAAGATGGAAAGGTAATTTCATATGCGTCGTGGAAATTGAAAGTTCACGAGAAGAATTATCCTGTTCATGACTTAGAATTGGCAGCCATTGTTCATGCGCTGAAGATTTGGAGGCATTACCTCTACGGTATTTCGTGTGAGGTATTTACTGATCATCATAGCCTTCAGTATCTGTTCAAACAAAAGGATCTTAATTTGAGATAGAGAAGATGGTTGGAGTTGTTGAAAGACTATGATATCACCATTTTGTATAATCCCGGAAAGGCCAATGTGGTGGCCGATGCTTTGAGTAGAAAGGCTATGAGTATGGGCAATTTTGCATATATTCCGGTTGATGAGAGACCATTAGCTGCAGATGTTCAGAATTTGGCTAATCAATTCGTGAGGTTAGATGTTTCAGAACCCAATCGGGTTCTAGCTTGCACAGTCGCTCGGTCTTCTTTATGTGAGCACATCATAGAAAGGCAATATGATGATCCTCATTTACTTGTCCTTAAGGACACGGTGCGGCACGGTGATGCCAAATAGGTTGCTTTGGGGGAAGATGGGGTTCTACGAATACAGGGTTGTATTTGTGTGCCTAATGTGTATGGGCTTCGTGAATTAATTCTTGAAGAAGCACATAGTTCCAGGTATTCTATTCATCCAGGTACCACCAAAATGTATCAAGATTTGCGGCAACATTATTGGTGGAGGAGAATGAAAAAGGATATAGTTGCATATGTAGCTCGGTGTTTAAATGTCACCAAGTTAAGTACGAGCATCAGAGTCCTGGTGATTTGCTTCAGAAGTTAGAAATTCCTGAGTGGAAGTGGGAGCGCATCACTATGGATTTTGTTGTTGGGCTCCCACGGACACAGAGAAAATTTGACGCAGTTTGGGTCATTGTGGACAGGTTGACCAAGTCAGCACATTTCATTCCAGTGGCAGTTACCTATTCTTCAGAGAGGTTAGCTGAAATTTACATTCGTGAGATTGTCTGCCTTCACGGTGTGCCCGTGTCTATTATTTCAGATCGAGGTACGCAGTTTACCTTATATTTGTGGAGGGCTGTACAGCATGAGTTAGGCATGCGGGTTGAGTTGAGTACATCATTTCATCCGCAGACAGACGGACAGTCAGAGCGCACCATTCAGATATTGGAAGATATGCTTCGCGCTTGTGTTATAGACTTTGGAGGTTCTTGGGATCATTTCTTGCCACTTGCGGAGTTTGCTTATAATAATAGCTACCAGTCGAGCATTCAGATGGATCCATATGAGGCATTATACGGAAGGCGATGCCGATCGCCAGTTGGTTGGTTTGAACCGAGAGAGGCTCGGTTGTTGGGTACCGATTTGGTACATGATGCCTTGGATAAGGTCAAGATTATTCAGGATCGACTTCGCACAACTCAGTCTAGGCAAAAGAGTTATGCCGACCGTAAAGTTCGTGATATTGCATTTATGGTTAGAAAAAGAATATTGCTCCGGGTTTCACCTATGAAAGGTGTAATGAGGTTTGGAAAGAAGGGCAAGTTGAGCCCTAGGTATATCGGACCCTTTGAAATTCTTGAAAGGGTGGGTGAAGTAGCTTACATGCTTGCATTACCACCTAGTTTATCAGCAGTTCATCCGGTGTTCCATGTATCTATGCTCCGGAAATATCATGGTGATCCGTCCCATGCGTTAGATTTCAGCTCAGTCCAATTGGACAAAGATTTGACTTACGAGGAGGAGCCGGTGGCTATTCTAGCCCGGCAGGTCCGACAATTGAGGTCTAAGAGTTATCCTTCAGTTTGGGTGCAATGGAGAGGCCAGCCGGTAGAGGCATCTACCTGGGACATGCGGAGTAAATATCCACACCTTTTCTCCAGCTCAGGTATTTTTTTTTCTAACTCCGTTCGAGGACGAACATTTGTTTTAGAGGTGAAGAATGTGATGACCCAAAATGTCATCTTTAAATTTAATAAGTAATGATGTGTTCTAAGATCTCAAAAAGTACCATTTATCATTCCTCGACTTATGTGCGCAGTCCGAAAAATTTTCCAAAAAGTTTTTATATGAAAAATGGATGAAAATGTGAAATAGGGCTTTAAAACTCAACTAAGTTGACTTTGGCCAACATTTTTAGCAAATGGACCCGGATCAGTGTTTTGACAATTCCAGTAGCTCCGTCTCGTGATTTGGGACTTAGGCATATGCCCGGAATTTAATTTGGAGGTCCCTAGCTCAAGTTATGGCCATTTAACGGAACTAGCAATTTAAAGGCTAAAGACTTCCAAGTTTGACCACGGGGTTGACTTTTTGATATCGGGGACGGAATCCGATTCTGGAAATGTGAATAGCTCCATTATGTCATTTATGACTTGTGTGAAAAATTTGAAGTCATTCCTGATTCATTTAATATATTTTGGCACAAAATTTGCAAATTGAAAAGTTTAAAACTCAAAGTCTGAATCAAGGTGTGAATTGCAATTTCGATGTTATTTGATGTGATTTGAGACCCCGAGTAAGTCCGTATTATGTTACGGGACTTGTTGGGATATTTGGATAAGGTTCCGAGGGGCTCGGTTGAGTTTCGGATTGGCCACGGGATGTTTTTCTCACGACCCAATTTTTCCTCTGTTTGGGTATCGTGATGGCACCTAGTCTTAGGGAGTAGGTAAGCCTAACAATAATTAAAAAAATATTACTTAAATAGAATCTTTTAAAACAAAAAATCGGTAGTACAAGTCATAAGCTCTACAGAGTATTTGCTAGAAAACTTCTAAATACAACTGTCCAGAATAAGAATAAACAGTGCAAAACAAAAAGGTTGAAGGTGACTCTGAAGCCTGCGAACGCAGCATCAGGTTTACCTTGAGTCTCCACAGCAACAGTCCACACCGCTAGCTAACGAACAAGTACCTGGATGTGCACAAAAATGTGCAGAAGAGTAGCATGAGCACACCACAGCGGTGCCCAGTAAGTATCAAGACTAACCTCGGTGGAGTAGTGACGAGGAACAGTCAAGACACTCACTGGTCTAATAAATTGAACAGATATAAGTACATGAACAACAGAAGTATGATGACACATAAAGACTATGCAATATGGCTCATGGTACAGTGATGGAAATAAGGAAGGAAATAACAAGTATCAGCGGAATATCATGAAAATGACACAGAAAGGTGAATGGAACACAACCTAAATCTGAAATCACAAATACAGCAAGGACAAGTAATAACTCAGCAACTCCAACCGCTTTTACATCAAGTTTTAGTCAACAACTCCACGAGGTACCGAACCTCGGACAAATCACAACTCACGGGTCTCAATACCTGAACTCTAACACTTAGCATCATATGCACTCATAACATCTCATAACCGCACTGACGACTCACGTGCCAAATAGAGCCATTCTCACATAGAAGGCAAGTAAACAAGGGTGAGCATCTATGATCAACTATATCAAGAACACCTCTTATCTGATAAGAGTGCTTAACTACGTGTATGCTTGTGCAAGTGTCCTAACATAGTCCATACCAGCAAATAAGCATAAGGAAGAAGAAGAACGGACAACACGTAGAATATTTTCTCACAGCATTTACAAGATAAAGCTCACACAGGTACGTATACCACTACACAAATATCAACAACAAGAATTCCCCCAGACCATAAATCATCACAAATCAATCCCTGACACAGCCCACCTTGTCTCGCCACGTGTGCAATAATAACATAAATGCCCGCCTTGTCTCGCCACACATGCATAATAATGTTCCCACCTTGTCTCGCCACATGCGCAACCCATCAATATATATATATATATATCCCGCCTTGTCATGCCCCATATGCAAATATCAATGGTAATAATAGCACGGCATAAACCTCGTGCAACCCCATAATAACACCCGCACGGCACAAACCTCGTGCATCACAATAATAACAACCGCACGGCAGAAACCTCGTGCATCACCACAACAAGTACCACAGCAACAATGACAATAATACAAAGTACGACAAGTAAATCAACTCAAGAACTTTAATTCACAAAGAAACGGTAGAACCAATTCACAAGGAATAACCACAATAAAGAATGCTAGGCGTAAAGGGAACAGCTCAACAAAGGGAAACTAATGTGTATCAACGATCCCACAATATACATTTCAACAACAGGGAACATGAGTCAAATAATTCAAAATAAAACGAGTCGACTAAGATATAGGATATCTAAAACTTCTCTTAAGGTTGAGGAATTACTAAGGATTTTCAACAATTTAATTAAGGATAAGCAGCGGAAAGATAATCATAACCTCAATTAAGACTGAACAAATTATAAGATAATATAATAATAATTTCAAATAAAGATAAGCAGTTATGAAAAGATAGCATGACAATAGATGAGGTAAAATCTTCAGTTAAGTCAAATAAGAGTCAAATAGGCAATAAGAGTGAATCCTGAAAGCAATTAATTCTAATTAAAGCATGTAGAGGTGAAACTAGTAAATAGGAACTTAATCATATCAAGAACAACTTCATACTCAGTGAATATAAGAACCTAAGAATCCTAAAAGGCCAACTTTTCACAAATAAGTCCGAGCACGCACTCGTCACCTCGCGTGCATGGACTACAATCAACATAGAAGACTCAATCCTAAGGGAAAAATCCCCCACACAAGGTTAGGCAAGATACTTACCTCAAACCAAGCTCGACCAGTCCGTAAGAATGCCCTTTTTTCAATTATCTGACTCTGAATGGCCCAAATCTACCCAAACACAATTGCATAACATGAATACAACCATAATAGACTCATCTAATTAATAAAATCAATACTTTAACAAAAATTCCGAAATCCGCCCTAAAGGTCGACCCGGGCCCACATCTCGAAATCGGGTAAAAGTCACAAAATACGAACACTCATTCACTCACGAGTCTAACCATAAAAAAATTATCAAATTCCGATATCATTTCGTCCCTCAAATCGTGATTTTTCATTTTGAATTTTTCTTTCAAAAACCACCATTTTCCTCAACTCAAAACACAAATTAAATGATAAAAATAAAGATAGAATCATGAAAATAAATAAATTCTAGGTGAAGAACACTTACCCAATCGATTTGCAAGAAATCGCTCAAAATCGAGCTCTAGAACTCCAAAAATGGTAAAAATGGCAAACCATCGGAATAGAGGACTTTATATTCTACCAAGGGGTTTTGTGCATCGCGAACGCGGAGAAAGGGACGCATTCGCGAAGAAGAGAAACAAAGCTGCCTAGTTGTTCTTCACGAACGCGACAACACGTTCGCGAACGCGGAGAGGAAACATATGATGGCCCAACGACTGCTCTTCGCGAACGCGTGAAGTAGTACGCGAATGCGAAGAGTGTAATGGAATAGCTACGCGAACACGTAAGTGACACGCGAACGCGAAGAGGAAAATGATCACCGGTGCCCAGGGCCTGGTTTGCACTTCGCGAACGCGAGATAGGGAATGCAAATGCGAAGAAGGGGGTGGCAGAACTTCACGAATGCGAGAGGGTGACCTTGACTTGAGGGAATAGAACCCTTAAATTATTTGTTATGTGAAATATATGTGAACGACGTATAGGCAAGGTGACGAGTGTCTATACGTCGTCAAATTAATTGTTTGCCTGCTTACTTGAAAAATCATAAATTAATTATTATAATAACTATTTCTCTCCTATTCTTTGTCAAATATTAATTCTTGAATTCCTGCATTAATTGTTACATGTTATTTTAATTATGTGTTTTAATTGTTATTTGACATTTAGTATATTAAATATTAAACTGCCTATTTTCTCCTTGATTTCCATAATAATCTGCTATTTGTCATTGTTTGTTTCATAATTAAATTATAATTATTTTATGCTTGTTGTCTTATAATTTTATATTAATTATTGCATTTATTGGAGAAATTTCTTCTATAAGAATTGGTAAATGAATATATTAGAGGATCGGGTTGCACGCCACAACAGACTTATGAAAAGTCCATATTGGATGATCGGGTTGCACGCCGCAACAGACTTATGAAAAGTCCATATTTGAGGATCGGGTTGCATGCCGCAACAGACTTATTAAAAGTCCATATTGAAGGATCAGATTGCACGCCATAACAGACTTATTTAAAAGTCGATATATATATATATATATATATATATATATATATATATATATATATATATATATGGGGGATCGGGTTGCACGCCGCAAAAGATTTGATTAAAGGAATATATTGTGAGAGCGGGTTGCACGCTGCAACAGAATTGAATGTGAATATATTGCGAGAGCGGGTTGCACGCTGCAACAGAATTGGTTGAAATAATAATGGATTATGACTGCTGAGTTGGCTTCAATTATTATAAATGAGTTACCTGTTTTATTTCTATTATTTTTTGTTGTCATTAATATTGCGTACAGGTTAATGTAAGTGAACCATCTTAGCCTCGTCACTACTTCGTCGAGGTTAGGCTCAGCACTTACCAGTACATGGGGTCGGTTGTACTGATACTACACTCTGCACTTATTGTGCAGATTTTGGAGTTGGTCCCAGCGGCGTGCCATAGACTTGCTCGGATTTCAGCTAATCAGAGGAGACTTGAGGTATAACTGCATGGCGTCCGCAGTTCTGAAGTCCCCGTCTATTTTACTTTAGTTGTGTGTTTATTTCCAGACAGCTTTATTTTATTCAGACCTTTATTTGTATTATTCTAGAAGCTCGTGCACTTGTGACACCAATTCTGGGATGGTATTTAGACACCGTTGTTTTTATGGATTATTTCACTATATTTCAAACCGTGCTTCCGCTTTTGGTTCCTTGATTATTAATAATGTAAAGATTGTTTAAAAATTGGTTAATATTATTCTAACGTTGGCTTGCCTAGCAAGTGAAATGTTAGGTGTCATCACGGTCCGAAGGTGGGAATTTCGGGTCGTGACATAGTCATACACAACTCAGGTGGTAGATTATATGGTGTAAGAAAGACAAGCCAACATGAATATGGTGTCGCATATATAGAAAAAGGCGTGAAGCCATCCGCACACAGACCTAATTGAATGTTCCTTGGTTTACTAGCAAAATCTGGATATGTCCTATCAAAGTGCTTCCAAGCTTCTCCATCTAAAGGATGACACATAACACCAGGTGGTCTTCTATTTTCAAAGTTCCATCTCATATGAGGAGCAGAACTCATTGACGCATATAACCTCTTTAACCTAGGTATAAGAGGTAAATAATGCATCGCCTTGACAACAACCATATTCTCGCTGGAAAGCCTCTTGAAACGTGGCATTTCGCAAAATTTACAACTGTTTAAAGTTACATCATCTTTATAATATAACATGCAACCATCTTCACAACAATCAATTCTCATTGACGGAAGTCCTAACTTAGAAACCAATCTCTTTGCATTATAGAAATCACCAGGCAAGTTGATATTAGGGTCAACTA